>NW_024062650.1:0-148206 GCF_006381635.1 Hibiscus syriacus | reverse complement strand
GTTGATGAGATCACGACGGCAATTGGATCCCATTATTGGTTGGTTTCGGGATTTAACACTTGGTATTGAAGGTTTTGAATGTCAAAAGTCCCATAGCTCTACACGGCAGGTAATTCTGATTTTGTTCGTTTCTTGCTGTTTTTTTGAATTATTTTTCTCGGGAGTGATTCCTTGCTTTCCCTTCCGTACAATGCTTCTGTTCCCTCCAAAACTCAAGAACAATCGAAGGATCCAATCCAACACCAAAAATCCTTACTTTCTTCTTGGTAGATGCAAATTCTTTTCTTTTTACCACCCAAAGCTCCCTCTGTATCGATTCGTGAAGAGAGTGGGTTTTGTCTTGATTTCATCGCTTATGCAGATACCCAAATGTCCAAACTTGTTACTGCTCAAGAATTCATTGCTTACAGCTTCATTTTTCTGCAAGAAAAACAATCGAAATATGGCGGCGACTGCATCTTCATCTTCAATGGAATCCCCCGAAACAACGACGGAGAGGAGAGGAATCCCGGGAACTCAGTTCGTAGAAGATGTCGAGACTTATCTATCTCAAACTGGCCTCGATGTCAACTCTGCCCTCGCTTTTCTGCAAGAAAGGTCCTTCCTTTAATTCTCAATTTATAAAGTTTGGGTTCTATTTATTTTTCATATTTAGTTGGGATTGAAGAGTTCGTAGGCTTATTTGGTTGGAGCTTATTGAATTTGCAGGCTTCAGCAGTATAAGTTGGTCGAGATTAAATTTCTTGCTCAGCAACTGGATCTTCAGGTATTATATTTGAGATCGTAGCCCTAGATTTAAAACTTAAAGGAAACTTATAATCCTAGCCATCCAAAATATCTCCAAGTATTGTAATAATATAAGCTCCTGTGTCAGGGGTCCATGGAAAAGTGTTGTGAAAATGCTTGTTATATCATATCAAGAAAGGGGGAAGCAAGGCAAAATCAGGTCTCACCCTTGTGTGGATACAATTTCCTTTTGAATGGTGTTTTGTAAAAGCATGATATTATTGGAAAGAATATGACTTGTTTAGTCTAGATTTTGCCTTGCTAATTCACTCTTTCTGTATAGGCTTTGACTTCTAAAAGCCATGTTACTCGGACTTGACTGCAAGTGTAAGCATAAAATGAGCATAAACACAGCTGAAATGATCGAACAGAAAAACTTCCAATCATTGTCTAATGCCAAAATTTGAAATTTGGTTGCACCACCATTGAACACACCTAACCACCGTCAAGCAAGTCAAATTTAGTTGCACAGAAAATTGAAAACACCAAAGCCGAACTAAGCATTTGAGAACCTCACTAGATGGTATAGTTACACTAAATGAATTGCTTGTGTTTTATGTGTTTAGATACCTATAAGCTCGTCCTATTTATAGTGGTGGTTCCCCATCAAAAACCAACCTCCACCATACCATGCCATGTTCACATCATGTGGAAAATGCTCCTCAATCTCAACTATGCACTTTAGTAGTTTGAGAGAGGAAACATGGGGTTATCCCACAAACTACAACCATTCTAATATCACTTTAATTTCCCAGTACAGGGAATGTGGGAGTAGGCCATGAACCACAATATAGAATTTTGGTATGCATTTGACATGGGTATGGTTAGACTTTTTTCATGTATATGGAGGACTCTTGGAGGTCATATCCCCGTATCCATGTGTTAGACATTAGTCGGACAAGGATATTTAAAAAAATTCGAGAGTTCGACGATCATAGGCTGAAAGTATATCCGACCATGTTCTGTTATGATGCTGCTTAGTTACATTCTAATTTATGTAACGGGTTAATCTATGTTCATTCCCTCCCAAAGATTCAACCAGGCTAGACATTCTCATTCATGCTTAATATATGTTGCTTAAAGTTGTTGGCATATAACAAGGGTTTTGACTAATATGCTTTATTATAATGGTCATCATGCAAAAATTCCTGATATTGAGAAATGATTGGACGTGGTTGCCACTTTACAAGCTAAGGAGGGTTCTGGTGAGGTTCATATTTTTATGATATCTTGACTTTTACATTACGGTTCTTCTTTTTTAATGAAGTACTTATTCTCCATTTCTTTTTGGAATTTCGGGTATTATAGCAATGATTTAACTTATCAATGTTGTTTGTTTCTATCTTATGTTGAAAATAATATGAGTTGCAGCTCATGAGAATGACTACTGTCTCTCTGAGTTTCTGGCAACCATATAGCATGAAAATCTCATGTGACTTGGTGAACTTGTGATCTGCTACATATGGGCCTGTATTGCTTGAAATTCTTAACGTTCGTGTCTAAGCTTTTTTACTTTAATGCTGAGGATTGAATTGTACAAGACATTCATATTGTGCTTGATTAGGTGTGAAGTTCTCAAATCAAACGGTTGCATGCTTTTACGAAAGAAGCTTGTAAATAAATTTAGACCTCTTTATCTCTATCATGTGTTGTATGTATGATAATGGTTTTTAATGTTACTTTCGTCTTATATAGGCTTTTATTGCTGATTTTGAAGTCTCTGAAGGCATATAGTCAGGGGCTAGCATTGAGGATAAACTATTCAGTTTGTTTATGGCTGGGAGCAAATGTCATGTTGGAATATTCTATTAACTATGCGAAGAGTTGCAATAGTCGTAACTGGTCACTACCTGTTCGTATGCTTTAACAGAAAAAGAGTAATGTAATTCTATTAACTTCTGCATGTGCAGGCTACTTCGCTACTGAAAAAGAATTTGGAAAACGCTAAGTCAAGTCTGGAAGTTCGTATAGCCGATTTGCGGTTCTCGAGGGATCAAGTGACTATAACTCAGGTAGTACAGGCTGAGCATGTGTATTCTATCAGCATGTGTTGGTTTTTGGTTCATCAACGACGAATCCGTCAAACCACTACTTCTTCCACAGCCAAGGATTCATGAACTTAGAGATACCATTCCTTGATATAGTTGGAGGAAAGTATGCTGCTACCCTTCGTTTTTTTATGTTCCGGTCGACGTTTCATCCGTGTATTTCTTGATTGATCGATTTCGCTCTGTGGTCTCTCTATATCTACACTTTCCTCCGGTTCTAGGTTTCTTGGTTCAGATAAGTGTGAAACACATAATTATGTTGGTGGGAGTTTTGGACATCATATGTAACAGCTGTTTTTACTATGATAGCATAGGAGTTTGTGTTTTTATTTATTTATTTGTGTGTCCATTGCTTTTTTCCAACTTTGTTCAGTTATAACTGTTTGATGTGCCAGTAATTCTCAGTGTGAACTTTGCTATGAAGAACTATTCGAACGTTGATCAGAGCTGTATCTAGTGGCTAATATATTCTGTTAGTATGGCAGCATGAATTTTCGGAAATGATCTTACTATGAAGCTTTGTTCTACTATTCGTATGCCATAACAATTCGCAGTTTCTCGTTTATTTTAGAGTGATTGTCTAATGGTAGTGGTTGTAAGATGTGCCAGTAATTCTCAGTTTGAACTTTGCTATGAAGAACTATTCGAACGTTGATCATAGTTGTATCTAGTGGCTAATATATTTTGTTAGTATGGAAGCAAGAATGAATTTCCAGAAATGATCTTACTATGAAGCTTTGGTCTACCGTTCTGCCCGATCCAATTCTGAGACCTTTACATTTGATTCTTGGGATTTTGTTGGAATGTACTGGAAATGATTTGTAGGTATCGTATTTTTCTTCAATTTTTAACTTCTTCTGAGACAACTTGTATGTTCTGCAGCTATGACAAATCAACAGCTAAAGGATAGAGGAAACCAGATGATGGATGAGACTGATCAAGCCATTGACAGGGCTAATAAGGTTGTTATCAAAACTTTTTCTGCAATCTGATTATATGACACCCCGTGCATTTTCTATAGGGAGAAATAATTGGTTTTATATTAAGATCCTTAGATATTGAAATTTCCTTCTATATTCTTTCTATATTGAACTAAAAATCAACAAAATGCAAGAAGTCTTGGGATGTCCAAATTTTTGTATTAATTCCTCCCATCATTAACACATCCAGATTGATGGGCTATTGATAATGAAAGACTAATTTTGCCTGACCCCTTTTAATATTAGGTTGTTCAAGATACTGTTGATGTTGGAACAGAAACTTCTGCAGCTCTCAAGGCTCAGGTACACAACTTGAAAGCATTAAGAATTATCAACATTGTGGTCACCGTGTCATTCTTATAGTATTGTTGTGGGTGTTTTTTAGCCCGTGTATCTTTTTTCATTTTGCAGTTGCCACTAAAGATAAAAGATAAAAACAGACTGTTACAGACCTTTCAATGGCCAGGGTGCACATCCGACACCAGTTCTACCACCAATCAAGTCTACTATACCCCTTGATCCTATTGGACAGCTCAGTGAGTGTTTGCTGTTGAAGAATATGTTTGATCCTGCAACTGAGGTTTAGATTTTCCTGTTCTAAACATGTTATTTCACTGTTACTTCGTGTGTTCTTTTCTGCTTCCTTGTACAAGATAGTTAATTTTCTGTATGTTTTATCGCCAGAAGGAACCAGATTTTGACTTGGATATTAAAGAGATGTTGAAGAAGAATGCAGCAAATATGGCAGGGTGAAGCATATTTATGTTGAAAAGTAAGCAATGCACTGTCTATTGCTTGGGATAAACTCAATTGTTTCAGTAATTGTTTTTATTTTCTCAAATCTGGATAAGTATCTTCTATAGCCATTATTTATTGTTTATTATTGAGCAAATGTTCTATGTATGTTGAACAACAGTCCTATTTGCAACCTATTGTTTGTTTGCTGGTAAAAATAAAATTACACCATACCTTGTAAGCCGCCTTTATCATGCCCCAGAAATAAGTAAGTTCTAATATGAAGCTGTTACTATTTTACAGAGATTGGATTATTTTCTTCTGTAGGCTGATATTTGTTCATTACTATTATCTTTGGGTTAATGTATAATATTTATCTTTGGTGCAGTTCTTGGTTTGCCTTATAATCATCCAATGGATATGTGGTCTGTTGGTTTCTGTTTGTATGAGCTATATACTGTAAAAGTTCTTTTCCCTGGTACAACAAACAATGACATGCTCTGCCTTCATATGGAACTGAAAGGTCCTTTTCCAAAGAAGATGTTGCGTAAGGTACATTGTCAATTCGTTTGAAGGATTTATCTTTCAATTTTCTCTTTTTGCTGGACACGTTCTTACTTGATGCAGGTCAGTTGAATTCATTCTTCTGTTTTCATTAACGTGGTTTTCATTTCAAAATTCAAACCATGTTATACCAAAACAAAAGGTGCATTTAGAAGCTTTTTGATTCCCTAAACCCCTTGTTACTAAATTGTACATGCAGCAATTGTTGGTACTTCATCAACAAGTACAAATAATGGACTGGTTCTTCAAGAAGTTTTGGAAGAGTCTCCGAAGTGGAAGGTGTTACGTGTGAGTGAGTTCCATTATTTGTGCATCATATGCTTTCTCCGGTCACTTCAATCTGGGATGATACTCTTCTTTCCTGTTCTCTTTGATTTGTTTTTGCAGGTAGGTAGGATGGCAGGGCAATTTGCAAAGCCAAGGTCAGACCCATTTCAGATTAAAGACGGAGTTAAGTTACTGAGTTATCGAGGAGATAATGTGAATGGCGATGCTTTTGATGAGAAATCTAGAGTGCCTGACCCTCAAAGATTGATTAGAGCTTATCATCAATCTGTTGGTAAAATACATGTACTGCATTGAAGATTTCATCATTGATCCCATGTGTACACACTGTCCTAATTTAGCTCCAAACGTGTAAGACACTTGTGAATACACATACTGCAGTGAAGATTTCAGCATTAATCCCATGTGTACACACTCGTATTATAATTATTTATAATATTATTAAAATTATCTATAATATTAATTATTAGTCAGTTTTTTATTCGTTTGTGTGATTATAAAGTAGTATATGTTCGAAAGACACAAACTATTTGAAAATAAACGTTCAAACATCTCTGTAAATGTTGTACTCGAACCTATGACCTCTAGAAATAACAAATATGACTTAACAACTATTTAACAAATGTGTATATAAAAAAAACTCAACTGACTAAAATACAAACACTTAAAAAATTGAGTAACTAAGAATATAGTTTAGGTTATAATAAAAATTGACTTAAGAATCGAAATGGAAAAATGTAGGCGCAATATATTTAGTAACTATCAGTCTATACGGATACGATATTAATTGGAAGTATGCGTTAGGTGTACTTGGATGCAACTCTCGAACATAACTCCATGTCTGTTTTTTACTTTAAAATTTTTTTGTGCATACTCCTTGCCCTATTTAATCTCTGTCTCTGTCTACCAATTGCCATGGGGAAAAATAGAGTGGAGGTACACAGTAAGGATTACGTACACCCCCACCATCTCCCTTGTTGGACATGGAAGAGCTCAAGGACTGGTCATTTTACAGAGATGTCCTTGCCGAGTTTGTTGCTACTCTTTTATTCCTTCACGTATTAGTTGCCACTGTTATTGTATACAAAAGGCAAACAAGTCCCTGTGATGGTGTTGGTCTCCTCGACGGCATCATTTTTGTTCTTGTCTACTGCACCGCCAGAATATCTGGTAACCTCAAAACATTATGTTAATTAACTCAAACAATTGCTTGGTTACATTGCTATTCTTCTCCAAGACTTCTCATCTAACTGTTCAATTTCAACTTTATCGAGTGGTTCACTATAACTTCTAAACAAATAAGTCTCAGCTAAGTATGGAATATTGGACACTTCATTTCTATTTGGTATATTCGATCTTGTTTCAACATCTTCCAAATATCAAAAACAAAAATTTATACACTCTTTTGTCAAATACCCTTCAACAATTGATCTTTTTGGATAACGCTTACTACGACAGTAAGACTTCAACTTGCATAAAACCCTAAACCTTAAATTCCAAACCCCGCAAAAAATAAGCCCGGACCAAAAAAACCCATCCACCTCCCTAAGATTCTTCCTGTGCACATGGAAGATTCAAGAGCAGCCACAAACCCACCCAAACTTGCAGCTGCTACATCACGTGGGCCAAAGGCCTACCCCTGCACAAAATTGCACATGGCCAACAGCCCACGCTTATATTCTGGCGGTTGGTATTTAAAAACCATTCCAATTTTGTTTTCGTAAGGGATGTGGGATTTTGCTCTTCCCAGAAAAAACTAACGCAGGACAATTTTCCCAATTCTTTCGCTCCGTCTTTGCTTCGTCTCCAAGTCCAAGTCAAGATTTGTGTTTTTGCGCCCCACTTTTACCTTTTCATCTCATTCTGCAAGTCTAAACCAGGTCTTCTTTCTCACTCTCTTTGTAAGGAGTTCATTTTTGGATTTCTTTTCTGGGTTTCTATCATGGGTTATGGAAGCAGCAGCTCTTATGGCCATCGGTCTTGCACATGGAGGGGTAAGTTGATACGTTTGTGAAACGAGTGAAAATCTGATCACACCTTTGATTTCGGAAACGGTTGCTAAAGCCTTCTTTCGTTGCAAGGATAGTCTACTGATTACCATGATTTGCTTCGTACATTGGTGATTACTTTGGAGCATCAGATTACCAATGCTATTGATTCATGCTTTCTACTGCAATTCGTAACCAGCCTTGACACTCTATTACTTTGAAAATTACTTTGGCTATCCTGATGAATTTCGTGTTTTCTTTTTCGATTTCAAGTAAAGCTTTCGAAATTTGCTATTGATTACCAATGCTATCCTGATAAATTTCGTGTTCTCTTACTTCTACACCATACCCATCTTCTCGATTTTCCAATAGATCCGATTTTTGTTGGTTTCGCAGTTGCTCTGCTTCTTCTTCTTCTGGAGGCTGTTGTGTATTTCCTTGTCTTTGCTTTCAATAGTTCCGATTTATTTGTTTGATTTTATTTTTTTATTTTTCGTTTATGTACTGGATAAATGCGAATCATCGACGGAATCATTTGCTTCGGGTTCTTGAATCGGAAAGGGGTTTTGCCAAGGAAAAAGCGTGCATTGCTCTACAAGCTTATATTTGCTTAGGCTACGCCAAGTTTTAATTCATTCCTGATCATGCAGATGAATGAACTTGCTGATATTGCCAGATGTGTAGCAAATACACCATCCGTTGATGATCGTTCGGTGCCATATTTGCTGTCTTGTCTTGAAGACTTGAGACTTGTCATAGATCGCAGAAAATTTGATGCACTCACAGTAGAAACATTTGGTGCACGCATTGAGAAGCGTATAAGGTAATTTTCTTGCTGCTGCTTATTTTTTAGATTTATATTGTAAAAACGCAATGCATGAACCTTGAGAAAAAGGTTCTAGTTGAGTTTGTTTTGCTTTTCTTATTATGTTATGGTTTTTCTATTTTAGGGAGAAGTACTTGCAGTTTTGTGAGCTAGTCGAGGATGAAAAGGTTGATATAACAAGCACTGCCATTGATGAGGATGCTCTTTTATAGGACGATGTGGTTCGTAGTTTGAGAACTAGCCCCTTTCATTCATCTAAGGATCGTACCTCCATAGATGACTTTGAGAAAATAAAACCAATTAGCCGTGGAGCATTTGTGTGCGTTTTCTTAGCAAAAAAAAAAGGACAACAGGGGATCTTTTTGCAATAAAGGTTCCGGAGTTTGATTTTCTTTCCCTAAGATCCATTTTACTAATAATATAACATTTAGTTATTTATAGTTTATTTTATTCTTTAATTTTAGATTGTATTAGTTCCCTATAAGTCTTTTTTATGTTTAGGGCATTTCCCTTTTTGGTTCTTACAGTGACTCCCCTCTTTTTTTTCTGCTGTATCATGTTTTATCTTATATGCTTTTTATATTTTTTTTTCTGTTAGCTTGTGATCGAGAGGTCACGTGGAGTTAGTTTCAGTTAAAATTACGTTTATGTTGTTTGTACAGGTGCTAAAGAAGGCAGATATGATTCGCAAAATGCAGTTGAAAGTATATTAGCAGAGCGTGACATTTTGATTTCAGTCCGCAACCCATTTGTGGTGAGCAGGTCTAACATGCCAAGAATTTACGGTTCTTGAGAACTTGATATATTATTCTTACAACTGTGTGCTGTGTCAGGTTCGCTTCTATTCATTTACATGCCGTGAGAACTTGTATCTTGTGATGGAATATTTAAATGGAGGTGATTTATATTCATTGTTGAGAAATTTAGGCTGTTTGGATGAAGAGGTTGCCCGTGTATACATTGCAGAACTTGTAAGTTTTAGATTCATTTTTTACAAGGAGTATATGCCTTTTCTTATGTTAGTTGAATTCTTCTTTTCAGTTGTATAAATATATACATATTTTTATAGGTACTTGCCCTGGAGTATTTACATTCTTTTCATTGCAAAAGAAGATCGGAGCAAGTTTCGGTTTCAATTGCTAAAACATTGCATCCACTGGAGCCGGTTACCATTTCGATCGTTGCGGAGAAGTCGACCAGAAAGTCTCTGAAAGAAGAACAATAGAATGGAAACACAAGCCCAATAAATTCTTGTTCGCAATTTGCTTGTCGGGTCAAATGAGTAACCATCCTATTTCGGAAATCCATATGTTCTTGGACTTACTGTGATTGCTGGAATTGGTGGCTTCCTCTTTGCCTACGACACAGGTTATCAAATCCCTTTCATCCCTTATTTCCAACTCTCTTTGTTCCTCGTTAGATTTGCTGTATTCATCTGCTGACAATAATTTCTGTCTTTCAGTAGTTCTGTTGAATGTCTGGTTCTCCAAGGTATGTTTGTATATGATATGCTGCAAAGACAGGCCCTAGCTTATTCGTTCTACAAGCAATCATTCAGTCTTCAAAGTCAATGCTGTGTTGTTGCAGTACCGTATTTTTACTTTACAGTTTAAATTGTCGTAACCAATTCATTAAAGCTTTTGGAAGTTTTGCTTTCAAGGGGAAACATTTCTTTGCATTAGTTTGACAGCTTGTATTAGAATTTGTGAAGTGTCTTTCTGGTTTGGGATAACTTAATGATGCCTTTGAGAAACTGGAATTGGGAAGTTCAGAAGTCACTCTGTATGAAGAAAGCCTTTATAAGCCTTTTCCATTACTTTGGACTTCAGAAAACATATAGATAAGTGAAATTTTGCATTTAGTGCAACCAATAAAGAGATGCTAACTCATCTTGTTTAAAGTATGGGATGTTATTGTGTAAGTAGTCATTAGAGTATAAGTTTGACCAAAGTTATGGTTAATGTTGTTTCAAGGAAGAAGTATTTGAGGCAATCACATAAAGCAAAATACTTAAAAGAACTTTTCCACTCTCACATCCAAATGGATCAGAAATGGTTCTTAAAATTCTAGGAATATGAGCTTAATGAATACAATAATCATGTCACTAGCTCTATGGTGACTATCATCACTTTAATTGCATCTTGTGTTCATATCATTATATTTCAATAAAAACTCTGAGTAGGGGCAGATTTGGAAATCTATAAAATATGAAAAGTAAGCTTCTGCTTAGCTTTAGTTTGAACACTCAATTGACTCTTGCAACATTTTCAATTGCAGTTGTACCAATTAATAATGTTCATATACTTTTGTTGCCATGCTTTATTCTTTTAGTCACAAGAGTCGTACTTTTGTTTCAGAAAACTTAGCCTGGTACATGGATTTCTTTGCTTTAGAGTGATTCGATGCTGGTTGTTTACATTAAAGAAAGATATGGATCAGTTACTGAAGTATTTTGAACTGAAGTAGTTCTCAATTCATTGAATCCTACATGGATCACTAAGTATACTATTACTTACCATTTTGAGGCTGTCCAAACCTTGCTGTAAGCTCTATAGTTCCCATCTTTTTTTGGTCTGCAAAATGATGATTTGAGTTGCTCGTTGTAATTTAATTTGTTGGATGCCACTTGATTACAGGTTTCATGTCTTTGATGTTCTCAAGATATAACTACTCATCTGTGGTTTTTCTCATGCATGATGAAGTAAAATGGGACTGTTTTCATTCTTCTCTGATTTCTTTTGCTTGGTTATATTGTATTCATTCTTATTGTCATGTACCCATTTACAAGAGACTGATACTCCAGAATCAGCAGTTGCTAAACTTTTTGCATTGCATTGCAAGAATGAAGTTTTGACATTGGAGGATATCATTTCATGATTTCCATTATCCTCATACTTAAAAAAAATAAGTTGCTTAATCATATTTCTTCTGTTGCAGAAATGCTATTGAGGGTGTGATGGGCTTTGATTAACTTTGCAGTTCATCTTCATGTTCAGTGGGATACCAGATTGGACATATTTTTTTTCTTTTTACAGTATATAATCATTAAAATATTGTCTTTCCCTTTTTTTCACAGGAAGTATAGAAACAAAAAGGAAGATGTGGAAGAGCCTGAGGTTGATCCAGAAAGAGATCAGAGAACCGTCTTTGCTTATCAGGTAAAGATGCATATATAATGTTTGTTCTAAGCTTTTTTTGCACCCCTCATGTTTTTCCTCATGAATGCTGGTGTAAAATTTTGTAAACTATTTTTGACATATATCCTTCAAGGCTAATGTCTGTTTTGGTGCATTTGGAAAGAATTCCATGAATTGTAGCTCTACGAGGTATGTTGATAAACTATATGCGAGTTACAGAAGCCATGTTTTTGGCTCCACTCGATTACAAAGCATCTTCTTTCATTGGAGTTAAGTTTTATATATACCCATCGCATTTCTTGTTTACTCAAACATAGCTCCCTCGCTCTCAATCCTCTTGCTTCCTTATTCGCGTTGTTTCATATCATCCTGCTAGTTTCTTTTTCTCCCTTTTCAAAAAACGTGTTTTTGTTTTAGAAGTGAGATGATCATATGTTTATCTTCGATCAGGTAAACCAATTACGGTTTCCTTTTCCAATCATCAAATTTTCTCATTCCTTTTCCATGTCTGATCGAAAGCAAAATTTCTATTCACATATTTGTTTTTGATTTTCTTTTCCCTTCAATTTTTTCCTTTAAATTTGTCTTGCTCTGGAATTGTTTGCTTATAAATTTTCGTGATAGGTTTGTAAGTAAATAAGGAAGTTTAAGTTGTTCCCTGCTTAATCCAGTATAAAATATTTATTTAGTGATTTTACTTTGTTAGGGTTATTTATTTTTTTCTTTTCTTTTACTTCAACTTTGTTGTGAACTAAAATTCAATGCAATTCATAGACACAAGGGCAACGTTCGCTTAAGGTTATTGTTGAAAAGGAGAATGTTTGCAGAGTGTTTTTATTCATGCAGATTTCTTACATTTACCCTTCAGTTTTGTTTGAGAGAAATCGAGCCAAGTTTGAAACATGCATGATTTGGAATAAGAAACAAGCCTGAGAAGTACATGTTTTGGTTGTGTTATTGTTCTCTGCTACAATTTTTTCATTCAGTATTCTGGTTGTAAAGTATCTTTCAAATTTGATTTTGCAGAAGCTGATTTTGGTGGAAACAATGAACTTTATATTGTCGCGGTCCAATCAGTAGGCAATGGCAGAACCACCTCTTCCAGCACCAGAAGAGGTGGCAGAGTCTACTTCTGTTTCTAATTCCGTGACATCTTTGGATGGGCTTATAGCTGAAGATCAATTTCCAGAGTACCCTGCAGTTGAAAACCATGATTCAAAAACCAATGAATATGTAGGTGAGAATGCTGGTGTTAGGAGTGATAAGAAACACTCGGTCCTGGAGAATCACATTGATGTTTCTGAAGAAGATGGATGGATCACTATTCCATATAGTAAGTGCATAGTAATCTAAACAATACTAACCTATGATTCTCGTAGTTTATTAGTCTCTACTTATGATTTCAATGATTGGCTTTTGCTCATTTTCTTTCCATTTTTTCTCCCTTTCCTTACTCCTTTGAAAATGTTCAATTTGTAAAAGAACTTGTTTTGAGCGAATTACCCCATACTATGTGTTGGACCAGTATGCATTTAAATCCAAACAATCAAGGTTGTGTAGGAGGGCAGTGGCCTGATGTTTGTTTTTATCACTAATTTTCAACTTCTGGAAACTAGAGTGTCTGGAAAGGTAAATGTCTGAAACTATGTTGGCAAATTGAAGAGTCGTGACTTGAGTTTTGTTGTGAAAAACTGTTCAGTTCAAGGTTTTGTCTTTTTTTACTTTTTAGTTTCTTTACTGTTTGGTTATCTTATCGATTGCTTCTTTTGTTGATTTTGGCTATTCTTAGCTCTTGGAAAACTATGAAGTCTTTTCTTTTGTGTTCATTCAACGGATGGTTCTGTACCTATTTGATTATTTTCCCTTTTGCCTTACTTTCACACTTTTGTTTTCATTTTTTCCCCAATTATAGAGTGATTTATAGTATCTCTATATTTTATTCAATATCCGTTAATTGCTTGTTGGATGCTTTGCTCCTAGGTTGCTCAAATTATTGGGAAGCCAGACCTAGCCCCCTGCTGCATGGGTGAGAAAGCTTGTTACTCTGTGTGATCAAGCCCCTGCAACACCATTTGATGCTGTTCCACTTGTTTTAGAGAAGGAGTTGGGTCGAAGTATAGGCGAGATTTTTGAAAATTTTGATGTAAATCCTCTTGGTTCGGCTTCAATTGCGCAGGTACTACTTTCCATTTCTTTACATAGCTCAAAATTCTGAATGAGTTGGTTGGGAAGGGATGTTTTCAACTTTGCAGCTTTTTGATGATTATAACGGATAAAGAACAGATATTTTCATTAAATCACCTTAACACTTGCCAAAATATGACAGGCTATTACACAATTGAGCTTTAATGACACCATTTTGATAATTTTGTTTATTATTAATTTTAAGTCATTGGCTTAACTCTTAATTCGTACTGGTGGGATATTTCTTATGAGAATCCTATGGATATACCTAATATGTTTTCATCTCTGAATTAGGTTAATCGAGCAAGACTCAAGGGTGATGTCAAAGATGTTGTTGTGAAGGTAAGTCCCGTTTACGATGATATTATATCCTGAAGTCAAAGGTAGCTTGGTCTATATTTTGGAGAAGGATTTAGAATCAGAGGTAAGACTAATTTTTTATTTCCAAGATCGATTAGATGCTTATAGTATATGTAGTCTGTTGTTTCAAGATGGTTCAATCTATGAACCACAGTTTCTGGTTCTTCTCTTTTGGTAAATTTCAATCACCCATTTTTTTAGGGAAGGGCCTGGCGGCTCAATTATGGTTTATTAGCTTTCTATAATAAATACCATTCAGTATTTCTTTTCCCACTGGATGTGGGATTTCCCGTTTTTTCTCTCTGCTTTTAGGTGGCAAACAAAATCTGGCTTTTCCTTTCGTTCTGAAGCTTCGTGGAGAACGCAATGGCAACCCAGGAATTCCAGAGCAGATTTATACCCATCGAAATCAGCAGCATTCTCTTCGCGTTCCCCCCCCCCCCATGTGGGCTTCTCTTCTACACCAGAAAAAACGCTTCTCTAATGTCAGAGAAGAGTGTTACCTTCCGCTCTCGTCGTCACCTTCCTTGTTTCTCAGAATTCATTTCCATCTACTTGGATTTCCATTTCTCCCATTTTCGATTCTTCATTCGCAAATCTTTTGATTTTCATTGGCTTCTTCGAGTTCTCATCTCATCGCTGACGGATGAATCGCCAATGGTCAGAGAAGCCTCCATGGCTTCTCTTAAGGACATTTCTCTTCTGGACATTTCTCTTCTGTACCTTTCTTTCTTTTCTTTTGAAACAATGTTTATATAATTTGGTTTTTTATTCTTTTTAAATCTTAATTTGATGTTTTGATTACTTTATTAGGAATCCTCTCCTTGTCCTTGACTGTTGTTCTGCTATTTCTAGAGGTGGCCGTCGGGTAATTTTTGTTTTTCTTCTGTTCTGATTTAGAATACTGGAGTTTGATTATTATTGAATCGTTTATTGTTAAATTTATCGGATCATCATTTCTAGAGATTTGGTAATACGGCTGGAGTTTTTCTAGTGATGACATTTGGAGTTCGAGCTCTTGATAAAAAGGATATTGATGCCGCTTATATTGTCAAGCTTGCCAAAATTGCCACTGCCGAGATTATCTCTTCTAAGGTGTGCATATTCATTTCTTGGTTCTTTTTTTGAATAGGAGTTAACAACGTGAAAGTTATAAGGGATTCCCTCAAAATTTCTGTTTTTGGTTCTATTGTGCTCTTCTGGCCATTTGTCCTATCCAACATCTATTTTCTAAAAGAGGAAAAAAGTATCATACTTTGTCTGGTTTAGTCTTCAAAAGATAGAATTTAATATATTGTTTGTAAGTCTTTGGTTATGTTTCTCTAAGAGTGTTTCCATTGTTCATCTCTCTCTTTAATTGTTCTGTTCTTCCCTATCTTGCATCATGTTCAGATTGAGAGGCCCTAGTTCTTTCTGTGCAGTCATATGATATTTTGATTTTTCTCCTAAGACTTCATTGGTTGATTTTTCTCCGAAGACATTCTTGCCCAAGAATCTTTTGATTCAGTTTCATCCAGTGGCTTATTTGTATTTCCTGGCTATTGCTGCTCTCAATCAACTTTCACCTTTAGCAGTCTTTGGGAGTACTCTTTATCTTTTCCCACTCTTGTTTCAAATGCTTTTCAGGTAACAATCTGGAGGGTCAAAGCAAAGAAGAACAAGGGAATCTCGATTCAACTACAAGCCCAGATTACTAAGTAGAAAGGTTCATTAGTAGGACGATGCAGGCGCACTTGTTAACCGATGTGAACCACATGAGGATCGAAGCAATGAGGCGGTTCAACTGCGTGGATGATCGATGCTGAACCGGGAAGAACTGGTCGACAGGGAATCGATGCTGAAGATGATTCTAATTTGGGAATTTTTGGTGGAATTGGTTTGGAATTAGGGGAAATAACGTGAAGAAGATTTTGATTGAAAGAGATGATTTAAGCGTTGTTGGAATTTAACTAAGTGGAATGACACTCCTTATGATGCTCTTACCCACTGCTTGCAGCAATTGCCTGCTGAAGGACAAGTTCAGGTATGCCATCGTCTATACTTCACTGTTTTTGACTGATGCAAAGACCAGACATGGAGTGCAACCAGCAAATAGAAAAAACGAAAATTCAAAAAGGAGAAATAATCCAGAAAATGGTTATCTTCAGATACCGGATGAAGCAAAATCTTCCAATGTGCTACAGGCCTGTTCTGGAAATTAACAACCAGATGTTTGTGCACCCTTGGCACTTATAATCGATGGAAACAGCTTCGTCTATACTTTTGAGAAGGATTTAGAATCAGAGGTAAGACGTAAGACTAATTTTTATTTCCAAGATCGATTAGATGCTTATAGTATATGTACTCTGTTGTTTCAAGATGGTTCAATCTATGAACCAATTTTTGGACTTGCTTTTATATTTGTATTTATTGTCATTGTTTTTTCATTCCTGAATATTTCAATTTACTTTACACACCTTTCAACAGCTTTTCGACATTGCAACTTCCTGTAAGGTAGTTCTCTGTTGTCGTGTTGCGCCATTGCAAAAAGCTCGGATTGTGGATCTTATCAAAAGCCGCATTGATGACATGACACTAGTTATTGGTGACGGTGAGTCTTTTTGATTATTTGTTGTGTTTAGATTTTTCTCTAGTGGCTTCATTAGTTTCTATAGTTTACATGTTTCAAGCTACCACTGATCTTTCTCTGATGTACATTTTGACGGGCTAATGATGTTTCGATGATCCAGATGGCGGATGTTGGTGTTGGAATATGTGGTAAGGAAGGATGACAGGCTGTGATGGCATCAGATTTTGCTATGGGCCAGTTCCGGTTTCTGAAATGATTACTGTTCGTGCATGGTCACTGGGATTATCAGTTAGTTGGTTACTTAGTTCTTTACAACTTCTATCGCAATACTGTTTCTGTGTTGATGCTATTCTGGTATGTACCATTTTTGGTTGTGAATCTGTGCTTTTTGAATTTCCTGCGTGCATTGCTCAAAAAAAGGGGAAATTTTCTAGGTAATTTTCCTACAGGTCACTGTTCAAAAGAAAGTTTCAGGTTTGCAACTTTTCATTTGTACCTATTAAGTTAGCAAACTTAATGTTGAATCAAATTTGAACACATAGATCATTGCAAGTGATAATTCAAGTTGTACATCTTTTCATGAGAAATTTAAAATCAATGCGGTATATTGGCACTTGACTATCAGGAAATATTAAGCTGTTTACTTTTTTTTTCTGTAACATTTGTAGTTAATGGATGTGGATTTCACGATACATTCTTTTCTATGTTGTAGGTACATATTATGCACAGCCTTTTCAACGACTTCTGCATTAACAGATTGGAGTAGTGTATTTTATTCTGTTATATATACATCTGTCCCTACTATTGTTGTTGGCATTCTTGACAATGACTTGAGTCATAAGACACTCCTAAAGTATCCTAAACTTTATGATGCGTATAATCTGCAACTCTTTTGGATCACAATGATTGACACACTATGGCATAGCCTTGTTCTATTCTATATACCTTTTTTCACATATAAGGAGAGCTCAATTGATATATGGAGCATGGGCAGTTTGTGGACTATAGCAGTTGTTATTCTTGTTAATATACACTTGGCGATGGACATTCAGCGTTGGGTATTCATTACTCATGCTGCAGTGTGGGGATCAATAATTGTATACAATACAAATCGGACCTGTTGATTTTCTTAGAGATCCTGTGATTTACGGAGCAGGTATACTCTCCATGGACGAACGTCAGGTCATATTGTGATCGATGTCAATGGTGATAAACTGAGGTTCCAAGCTGCCTATTTGATCATTTTCCACTGATCCTGCACTACCAATCTTCCAATTCTTCGACTCCTTTATCCATTTCCTTATCTGGGTCTTCCTCCTTTTCTTCTACACCATACCCATCTTCTTGATTTCTCAATAGATCCGATTTTGGTTGCTTTCGCAGTTTCTCTGCTACTTCTTCTTCACGGGTAAATATGAGTGGAAAGCTAATTTCAGAGATTACCATTTGGGTTAAAGACAATTGATTGTTATTCTCTGTTGATTCAAAATCATAATTTACACTTAATTTAAAATAGAAGTTGAATCATACTTTGGTTAACTTAAGTGAAATATCAACATTGAATAATCAGTTTTTAACTTCAGTATGTTCTTTGCAGGTATGTGCTTTTTACTTGTTTCACTTTGAGCACTGCAATCAATGAGTGGCGTAGTGTGTTTTATTCTGTAATCTACACATCGGTGCCTACGATTGTTGTTGGTATTCTTGACAAGGATCTAAATCGATGGACACTTTTGAAGCTTCCTCGGCTGTATGGGGCTGGACACCGAGAATAAAGCTATAACAAGAGACTCTTTTGGATAACAATGATTGATACCGTCTGGCAAAGTGCAGTTGTCTTTTTCATTCCTCTTCTCGCATACTGATTGATAGTTTTTTTTTTTGTGGTCTTTGTTTAATAGTAATTTTAGCTTTAGTTTTATTTACTCATTTATTTTAATCGCATGTTTAATTAATTTTTACATGACATCATTTTTGCATAATTTGCATGATAGCCTCACTTGCATAACTCGATATATTCATAATTGGATTAAGGGTAATATATTTTTAATTTAAAATTGTTTTAAGTGGGCAGTCATAACTGATTTGAGGTCCACTTTTAATGATTTTAAAATAAAAGTGTATCCCGAAAGTGAAACCAAAAAATTGATTCGTCACCTAAAATTTGAGAACGAGAGAAAAAGAAGTGTTCGTTTATTTAAATATATCGAGAAAATGTTGTTATATCTTTAAGATCTGGTCTCGATATTTGTAAATAATCGAACATTCTTTATCTTTCTAAAATGACTTGGTAATTTTAATTTAATTTGTTTGAGTGTTTTTGAATGTTAAATTTACATTTTTATTTTATGAGATCAAAAATCAAAATAAATTCGAATTTGTAAAGTTCATTGAAAAGACGTTAATTAATCGACTAGGTACCAATTTAGGGCGTTGTGGGGGTGCTAATCCTTCCCCACACGTAACCGACTCCCGAACTCGGATTTTGGTAACGCAGACCTCAATTTGTTGTTTTAATTAAAATTAATTTTTATTTAAAATGACAAAACATTTTTGGATGCCCAATCACACCCTAATCAAAGATTGGTGGCGACTCTTCGAACTGTATTTTTCGATCGTAAAGAAAATTCAAAATTTTTCGAAATGAGAGGTCTTTTAAATCGCATATGTTTTTTAAAATAAAGAGACAATTAAGAATTACTATGGTTTTCAAAATCTCACATTTTTTCACATTTTGAGGGAAAAATCGTTTCGACAGCTTGGCGACTCCGCTGAGGATTTTTTTAGAGAGTCAAGCCGATAGTCGATTAATTAATTATCTTTGCAATTGAAAATTATAAATTCGATTTAATTTAGTTTTTGATCCGTTGTTTGGTTTTTAATAATTTTTGTTTGTATTTTGATTTCTTTAATTTAATTCAATTGACAATTAAATAGTTGTACTAATCTGTTTGCTAATGGTTTCAGAATAATTGTTTGTTTTAGGAATTGATTTTGAGTGTTTTTATTGTTTGTTTTTTCGCTTTTCCTCATACACTGCACAGCTGCATTATCATAACATGAGCTAAAACCCTCATCCGTCCTATTTAAGTAGGAGTGAGAGACTATGCCCTCGTGTGGTTTTCACCTCCGTATGGGATAGTGGATCGCTCATGGAGCTCACGCCTTATGGTCCTCGTGATGGTAATCACCTCCGCATGGACATAAGGAGGTGTGTTCCCTCGAAATTGAACTCGATCCCCTAAAGCCTGTGATGGGCCAGGATTGAGGGTTCGGCAGCCTAAAGGGGCACCGGCAAGGACAATTCGAGAACCTATTACTTTAGAACCTAACCCTGCATATAGTGAACGTAAAGCCTGAACTTAGGTTGAGCCAAACCCGAACCTTAAGAATCATGTGAGGAGGGTACACATGGAAAAGCTTTTTTGAGTCATTTATTTTCGTTTTTTCGAATAAATGCATGCGAACTAGATATCATGCGGTTAGGTTTATTTTTTAAACAACCATGCGAATTAGATATCATGCGGTTAGGATTTATTTTTGTGAATAACAAAGCATAAGGGTAGATATCATGTTGGGTAGGATCTACTAAAGCATGATTGGGTAGCCAACATGTGGGTAGGATTCTTGAACAAATTATTATCCCGACTTAATTGCTTTATGTTTGCTAACCGATCTCTTGTTGTCTTTGCCTTGTTTCTTTTCTGTTTTGCATTGCAATATCCATTACATGGTGTTGATTTGGGATCGATGTCCATATAGAAGGCCAGTAATATGGAACGAATGGTTCAGAAAGAGGTCGAAGACAATGCAAATGTTTTGAGGTGGTCAGAACAGTCCCAACTGACCAATGGGGATAGCGTGATACCTGGATACGTGTCGGAGTTATTTGGTTATACTCACATCAACGTGCGTCAGAATGATCTAAGTGAGCTAAAGGAGATATGGGGAAGATGGACAGTAGCCGATAAGGAGATGTTTTATCAGTTGTACGGCGATATTCCTTATCTTCTGGATGTTCCTATTGACCGAAATCTGTTTAGAGCATTGGCACAGTTCTGGAACCCGGCTTATAGTTGTTTCACATTTGGTAGAGTGGATCTAACACCAACAATAGAGGAGTATCAGGCTTTGGTCCGTTGTCCAAGGTCCCAGATAGATAGAATATATACCAAGCTGCCAGTCACTCCATCGTTTAAGAAGAAATTACTATTGATGACCGGAATGAGTGAAGATTGGGTAATCAAAAACATTAAGAAGAAGGGGGACAGTGAATGTATCTCTTGGGTTGCTTTGAAAGAAGTAATTGATCATCACCCTGATAAGAGAAAAAAGCTTGACTTGTTTGCTTTAGGGATTTATGTGCTCATTATTTTTCCAAATGTGCTAGGATATGTAGACGTATCAGTCGTTGACCTGTTTGAAAGATTAGACAAGCATGTGGATCCTATTCCAGCCATTTTAGCTGAGACGTTCCGGTCTTTGAGTTCTTGTAGGCGCGAGGGAGAAGGACGCTTTATAGGATGTGCGCCTTTGCTGCTAGTGTGGATTCTGAGTCATTTCAAACATGTTGAAAGAGCACCAGGACGAGTGTTTCTAGAGGGGTTTTCGCCTTTGAAAGATTTTCTTTCTAAAGAATGACCTGGGGGCTTCACCGAAGAAAAATGGATGGTCTTCTTCAAGGATATCAGAGATGGAGATATTTTGTGGCGAGCTTCGTGGAATACCTCTTCGGATATACTTTACCGATGTGGAGAGCGAGATTGTGTTCCTTTGCCAGGTATATGGGGTTCTGTTGGGTATGCACTGCTACTAGTTTCCAGACAATATGGATCGAGGCAGTTCATTCCAGCCACGTGGGACTTGGTAGGATCGGATTTTGCATTCAAAGGAGATTAGTATAAGGGTAAAGTTAAAGGGGTTACTGAGGCCTGGAAGAAAACTCGTCGCGTGAATTTGTTCACCTATGATCTCGAGTTATCTCAATAGTACGAGTAGTGTGTAGATGCTTAATTTGTCTGGGAAGTTGGATGCAGAAAAAGAAAGAGATCCAGGTTGGTTTTTAGCAGTTGGAATAATTAGATAGTGGGGAATTAAAAAACTGTAAATAGTCAGTTTTGAGGGGATATCAACCACTGTATTAGGGAGACAGGGGGGGAACCGGAAAGAATTAAGCATCACAAGCAAAAAAAAAACGGGAGAGATATCAGGGATTCAACACCATTACGAGAAAAACATAGATTTTTTCTTTAAAAAAAACAAGAGAACAAACAAAAGAACAGTACATGTAAAAGTTCTCTTTCCCATATTCAGAGATCAAAGGGTGTAAACAACTTTTTTTTTCCTGTATTCTAAGCACAAGCAGTGAGTTTCGAAAGCAACACTAGCAATTCATAAACAGGTTTTTTTTTTTTCTCTTTATTTCATTAATATCATTTATTTCCTTTTACCTTTGAAATGTTCATTCATGTACGGGTTTTGCAATCTTTCTTTCAAAGCATAAACAAATAACAGACAAAGGAATTAGAAAATTATCTTAGTTGTGGATGACGATAGAGTCTTGGTGGTTCCATTCTAGTCACTTGGGGTTCAAATGATGGAAATGAGGACTGGGGTTAGTGTTATGAAGCCAACTAGGTCTGGAATTAGAACAATGAACAGTAAAATAAAATAAGAAGAAAGGAGTCGATTTACCTAGTTCAGGAATCGGTCGCCGGAGTTGAAGCCATCGGGGTGGAGAGACTCGAGCGATAGAGATCAGGAATGGTCGTTTGGCTTTGGTTGAATTCCAATAGCGGTCGGGGTTAAAGCTTTGAAGCTCTCGTTGAAGAGAAAGAGAGGCAGAGAAAGGGGAGTAAAAGAGTGTGGTTGAGTGATTGTTTAGTTTAGGATTAGTTTAGTTTAGGTTTCATATTTAGATTTCTGGGTTAATTAGTGTTTAGCCATCATAGCTTTAAGGTATAATTAGGTTTTAATCCTCCTAGGTCTAGGACGAATTTACATTTTAGTCCCCACATGTTTGGTTTTATTATGATTTCAGTATCCTGAATATGAGAGTTTTGTGATTCATGTCGTAATGTTTAATGGATTAATTTGTTGTTGGATCTTTAGAATTGTTTGTCTTTTAAATATGGTCACCAGATTTTGTTGCCATCATTGTGCATGCTTTTTTGTTAATTTATAGAAGATTGAGGTATATATTTATGAATGCTATGCGTATATAGGCTGCATTTTTTATTAAAAAAAGTATTAATTTATCAGCATTTAATCGTCCTTAATTTTTTTTTTTTTCAATTAAATGGGGTATGACGTTCTATTTAATTTTTTTTTAAGACCAAATGTACCTGTTAATTCATCTTATCATCTAAACTTGTTCTGTAATATTGTGTATATGTGTGCATTCACATGAACATATAGATTAGGTTTTATGCCGTTTATTCATCGGATTTGTATGATACCCTCATGTGCATGACTCGACCTATTAAATAATCGAACATTCTTTATCTTTCTAAAATGACTCGGTAATTTTAATTTAATTTATTTGAGTGCTTTTGAATGTTTTTTTAATTTTACATCATTGTTTTATTGGATCAAAAATTAAATTAAATTTGAATTTGTAAAGTTCATTGCAAAGACGTTAATTAATCGGCTAGGTACCAATTTAGGGCGTTGTGGGGGTGCTAATCCTTCCCCACACGTAACCGACTCCCGAACTCGGATTTTGGTAACGCAGACCTCAATTTATTGTTTTAATTAAAATTAATTTTTATTTAAAATGACAAAGCATTTTTGGGTGTCCAATCACACCCTAATCAAAGATTGGTGGCGACTCTTCGAACCGTATTTGTCGATCGTAAAGGAAATTCAAATTTTTTCGAAACGAGAGGTCTTTTAAATCGCATATGTTTTTAAAATGAAAAGAGGCAATTAAGAATTAATGTGGTTTTCAAAATCTCACCTTTTTCACCCATTAAGGAAAAATCGTTTCGACAGCTTGGCGACTCTGCTGGGGACTTTTTTTAGAGAGTCAAGCCGATAGTCGATTAATTAATTGTCTTTGCAATTGAAAATTACAAATTCGTTTTAATTTGATTTTTGATCCCTTGTTTGGTTTTTTAATAAGTTTTGTTTGTATTTTGATTTTTTTTTTTAATATAATTTGTTTGACAATTAAATAGTTGTACTGATCTGTTTGCTAATGATTTCAGAATAATTGTGTGTTTTGAGAATTGATTTTGAGTGTTTTTATTGTTTGTTTTTTCGCTTTTCCTCACACACTGTACAGCTGCATTATCATAACATGAGCTAAAACCCCGCTCCGTCCTAATTAAGTAGGAGTGAGAGACTATGCCCTCGTGTGGTTTTCACCTCCGCATGGGATAGTGGATCGCTCCTGGAGCTCACGCCTTATGGTCCTCGTGATGGTATTCACCTCCGCATGGACATAAGGAGGTGTGTTCCCTCGAAATTGAACTCGATCCCCTAAAGCCTGTGATGGGCCAGGATTGAGGGTTCGGCAGCCCAAGGGGGCACCGGCAAGGACAATTCGAGAACCTATTACTTTAGAACCTAACCCGGCATATAGTGAACATAGAGCCTGAACTTAGGTTGAACCAAACCCGAACCTTAAGAATCCCGTGAGGAGGGTACACAAGGAAAAGTTTTTTTGAGTCATTTATTTTCGTTTTTTCGAATAAATGCATGCGAACTAGATATCATGCGGTTAGGTTTATTTTTTTTTGAACAAGCATGCGAATTAGATATCATGCGGTTAGGATTTATTTTTGTGAATAACAAAGCATGGGGGTAGATATCATGTTGGGTATGATCTGATAAAGCATGATTGGGTAACCAGCATGTGTGGGTAGGATTTTTTGAATAAATTATTATCCCAACTTAATTGTTTTATGTTTACTAACCGATCTTTTGTTATCTTTGCCTTGTTTTTTTATGTTTTGCATTGCACGATCCATTACATGGTGTTGATTTGGGGTCGATGTCCATATAGAAGGCCAGTAATATGGAACGAACGGTTCAGAAAGAGGTTGAAGACAATGCAGATGTTCTGAGGTGGTCGGAACAGTCCCAATTGACCAATGGAGATAGCGTGATGCCTGGATATGTGTCAGAGTTATTTGGTTACACTCACATCAACGTGCGTCAGAATGATCTAAGTGAGCTAAAGGAGATATGGGGAAGATGGACAGTAGCCGATAAAGAGATGTTTTATCAGTTGTACGGCGATATTCCTTATCTTCTGGATGTTTCTATTGACCGAAATCTGTTTAGAGCATTGGCACAGTTCTGGAACCCGGCTTATAGCTGTTTCACATTTGGTAGGGTGGACCTGACACCAACAATAGAGGAATATCGAGCTTTGGTCCGTTGTCCGAGGTCCCAAATAGATAGAATATATACCAAGCTGCCAGTCACTCCTTCATTTAAGAAGAAATTACTATTGATGACCGGAATGAGTGAAGATTGGGTAATCAGAAACATTAAGAAGAAGGGAGACAGTGAGTGCATCTCTTGGGCTGCTCTGAAAGAAGTAATTGCTCATCATCCTGATAAGAGAAAGAAGCTTGACTTGTTTGCTTTAGGGATTTATGGGCTCGTTATTTTTCCAAAAGTGCTAGGATATGTAGACGTATCAGTTGTTGACCTGTTTGAAAGATTAGACAAGCACGTGGATCCTGTTCCAGCTATTCTAGCTGAGACGTTTCGGTCTTTGAGTTCTTGTAGGCGCGAGGGAGAAGGACGCTTTATAGGATGTGCGCCTTTGCTGCTAGTGTGGATTCTGAATCATTTTAAACATGTTGAAATAGCACCAGGACGAGTGTTTCTAGAGGGGTTTTCGCCTTTGAAAGATTTTCTTTCTAAGGAGTGGCCTGGGGGTTTTACTGAAGAAAAATGGATGGTCATCTTCAAGGATATCAGAGATGGAGATATTTTGTGGCGAGCTTCGTGGAATACTTCTTCGGATATACTTTACCGATGTGGAGAGCGAGATTGTGTTCCTTTGCCAGGTATATGGGGTTCTGTTGGGTATGCACCGCTACCAGTTTCCAGACAGTATGGATCGAGGCAGTTCATTCCAGCCACGTGGGACTTGTTAGGATCGGATTTTGCATTCAAAGGAGATCAATATAAGGGTAAAGTTAAAGGGGTTGCTGAGGCCTGGAAGCAAACTCGTCGTGTGAATCTGTTCACTTATGATCTCGAGTTATCTCAAGAGTACGAGCAGTGGAGAAGCGGTCGAGTAAATGACAATATCCCGATGGTGAATCCTGAAAATATTCAGCCGGTGGAGGAACAGTTGAGAGTGGTGCCATCTTCATTAGAGTTAGCCAAGCGCGATTTCGAAGCAGAACGGAGACAATGGAGAATGACTTTACAGAAGCTAGAAGATGAAGTGTATCAAAAGGGATTGGAGATTGACATTCAGAAGAGTAGAGCAGATCGAATTGAAAAAGTAGAGAAACAACTTCGGCTAGACTTTGACGATCTTCGGTCAACTTATCAGCGAATGGTAAAAGCTCAGACAGGTTCTAGCTCGAGTAAGTCTGTTGAATTGAGGCAAGAGGTGGCGAGCCTCAAAAGAGTAGCTGGAGATAATCAAGAAGAGCTCAAGCAAAGCAGGCACCAAGTTAAGATTTTATCGAAGGAGAATGATTCTTTAGAGCAGCGGTTACAAAAGAGTCAAGCCCAAAATGAGAAATTGAAAGGGAAAATTTCAAGTTTAGAGACTGCATTACGACGATACCAAAACAAGGAAGGTAGCTCGAGCCAGGGAGAGGTTAAAAGTCTGAAGAGACAAGTGAGCGAGCTTGAAGCCATGGTTCAAGAGTTTCAGAGGCAAGCAAGTGAGCTATCGATAGTTCCCTATGAGGGGGATATACAGTGGCGTTTTCGGTGGGAGCGAGCTCAGGCGAGAGTTAAGCAAATAGAGGATTTTATTGCTTGTTACCTAGAACACGCGCGAGGAATAGCTCAATATTTGGTCATTCTATCTGAGGAAGCTGCTAATGTAACTGAAGAACTGGATCCAGAGGCTGAAGAAAATCAGAAGATTGTAGAGTTACTAGCACACGTACAAGAAATAGGAGAGATGGTGCAAATTTATTTGTGATATGTTTCAACTTTGTAATTGAACGTCGTTCTAATATAAAGAGTTGTTCTAAGGAGTCGTTCCAGGATCAACACCCTGCATTTTGCATATGCATTTTTAATGCATTTAATTTTTGCATCGCATTTTATTCATTTATAATCATATATCGCATATTCAATAATAAATATCAGTGATAACAAAATGACTCTGTGACAGAGTAATACTGGAAAATCCCAAGTATATCTACAGAACAAGGAAGAAAGTTATGGAAGACAAACTTGCCCAAATTGAGAAGGTTCAGTCGGAGTTACAAGATAATATCAAGAAAATGCAAGAAGATATGATGAATGCCCAAAAGGAGATGTTTGCCAAGTTTGCGAGTATGTTGGATGGAAGAAATCCAGAACATGGGAAAAGCCCTATACCAGAAGGTGTAACTGAAGACCCACTTCATCACCCAGGGTTAACCCCAGAACAATCTCAGAATGTTCAAGTGACCCCTGTTCATGTCGGGAAGGTGCACATTAATCCAGTCGGTGCTTCTGTAAACGTACAGCCTGGATCTAGTTCATATCAGGGAGAACATCAATATCATCAAGTTCCGGACCTTGATGAAGAAGCCAAGAAGGACCAAAACAATCTGCTGGAAGAGAAATGGAAGCAGTTAGAAAGAGAGGTCAGAGCCATGAAGGAAGATACCAATGTCTATGGATTTGACGCAAAGGAGTTAAGTCTAGTTCCCGATCTGGTCTTGCCTCCAAAGTTTAAAGTTCCTGACTTTGAAAAGTTTGATGGTACCAGGTGCCCCTCTGCACATATCACAATGTTTTGTAGGAAGATGACCGGATACATAGGGGACGATCAATTGTTGATACACTGCTTTCAGGAAAGCTTAACTGGTTCGGCGATCCGGTGGTATAACCAGCTGAGTAAAGCTAATATTAAATCGTGGAAAGACTTGGCTAAGTCCTTTCTTGAGCAATACAAACATGTGAAAGATGTTAGGCCCAACAGGATGATGTTGCAAGGAATGGAAAAGAAGTCTAACGAGAGTTTTAGACAATATGCTCAAAGATGGAGAGATGTAGCAGTGCAAGTCCACCCGCCATTGGAAGAGGAGGAAACAAATATGCTTTTTGTCAACACCTTAAAGGCTCCTTTTTTCTCGCATCTTATCGGTAATCCTTATCGAAGTTTTGCTGATGTAGTTACGGCAGGAGAAATGATTGAAATGGCTGTTAAGAGTGGGAAGCTCGAGGGAGGAGAGTCTAGTAAGAGGCCACCAACGAGGAAAAAGGAAAACGAAGTCAGTAATGTGAGGCACTACGATTCTAATAACATCACTGTTTCCCGTCCTCAAGGAGCAGGGTCATCAACACAAAATGACAATAGACAAGGGGTAAGGGACCAAAGGAGAGAGAGGCCTCAATTTGATCCAATTCCGATGACTTATAAGGAATTGTTTCAGATTTTGTATGATCGACATGTGGTTTCGCCGTATCACGTGACACCAATGCAACCTCCTTTTCCCAAATGGTATGATGCTAGTGCTCAGTGTGAGTACCATGCAGGAAACCCTGGGCATTCCATTGAGAATTGTACTGCTTTTAAGAAGGTTGTCCAAGCTTTGAGAACGAGGAATGTCATCAACTTTGGTGACAGTGAGCAGCCAAATATAGCTCAGAATCCGTTGCCAAGTCATGCAGGGGCAGGAGTTAATGCGATTACTGAAGAGAAAGGAAAGAGAATTGTAAGGAATGTTGGTGAGGTGGTATCACCCATGAGTTGGGTGTGGTGCCAGATGGTCAAGGTAGGATTATTGAAGCCCAGTTTGATGGGTGAACAGTTTAACAGTGGAGAGGTATGTCTGTATCATAACAGTGAAGGACACAGTATTCAGCAATGTCCTGATTTCCTATCTTTGGTACAAGACATGATGGACAATAAAGAAATTGAGTTCTTTAGAGAGATTGCTGAAGAAGAGGAAGCGGAAGTTTGCGCTTCAGAAGGATCGTCTAAAGGGGTATACAATGCCAGTTGTCCTCTAATTATTACTCCCAAAAATCGAGTTGCTGAGAAGGTAGCCCCGAAAGTGGTTATTACACCTCCATCTCCATTCCTATATCGGGATAATAAACAAGTGCCTTGGAGATATGATTGCCAGATGGGAGATGTAACAAAAGAGAATGAGGAAGTAGATGAGGTGGGACGTTTTACTAGAAGTGGTAGGTGTTATTCTCTTAATCCACCTAAAGAGTCTGAGAAGAAGGTTGCAGTTGATAAAGGGAAAAAAGTGAATGTGCAGATAGAAGAGGATAAGCCTGTTATTAATGAACCAGTAACCGAAACTGAAGCGGTAGAATTTTTGAAGTTTCTGAAACACAGTGAATACAGTGTTGTGGAACAGTTACACAAGTTGCCTGCCCGTATTTCTGTTTTATCATTACTTTTGAGTTCGGAGGCCCATAGGAATGCTCTATTAAAGGTTTTGAACCAGACCTTTGTTCCGAAAGAATTGCCCGTTGAAAAGTTGGATCGGTTAGTTTCCAATGTACAAGCTGATAATTTTTTATCTTTTTCTGAGGATGAAATCCCTTCTGGGATGATGGGTAGTCAGAAGGCTTTGCACATTACAGTTAAATGTAAAGGGCATGTGTTGTCCCGGGTCTTGGTTGATAATGGTTCAGCTTTGAATGTGATGCCCTTAGTGACTCTAAAGAAGCTTCCATTAGATAGTACACTTATGAGGACCTGTCAAAGTGTGGTTCGAGCTTTCGATGGGACTAAAAGAGAAGTGTTGGGCAAGATTGATGTTCCTCTGAATATTGGTCCAGCAACTTATGAAGTAGAATTTCTCGTAATGGACATTATGCCTACGTACAATTGTTTATTGGGAAGGCCTTGGATTCATCAGGCCGGTGCAGTTCCGTCCACATTACACCAGAGACTGAAATTTGTGATTGATGGAAGATTGGTATGTATTCATGCTGAAGAGGACATTATTGCTTCTGTTTCTACTACTGCTCCGTATATTGAAGTTGATGAGCAAGCTGTCGAGTGTTCTTTCAGATCGTTGGAGTTTGTCAATGCTACGTTTGTGGCCGAAGGCAAGAAGATACCAAAGCCTCGATTGTCAAACTGTACCAAGATGGGGCTTAAATTGACTCTTGGAAGAGGAGCAAAAGTTGGAAAGGGTTTAGGCCGACAGTTACAAGGACCAGTGAATCCCATATGCCCTATTACTAAAAGAGATCGATTTGGTTTGGGATATTAGCCAACTTCGAGGGATAAGATGAGGGGAATTAAGAAGGGCCAAGAAATCAGAAAGGCCAGATTGGCTGGTGAAGACCTTAGTTGGGAATCCATGACCTTCCCGCCGTTGAGTAGCATTTTCATGTCTGGGGGGCATATGTTTCAAGGGAATTCGAGGAACACTGAGGTGATGGTTGAGGATGCCTTGGGAGATTTAGGCATTCACGTTATAACTGATGATGAATCCGAGGAAATGAGAGCTATGGGCATTTATCCTGCACCACCGGGCTTTGTGTTGAACAATTGGACCGCGGAAGAACTGCCTGTAGTTTACAAATCTTTTACAGAGTAATGCACTGGAACTTTCTCCCTGTTGTTCATACCCTGGGGCAATAGGTGATTTTATGTAAAGGGTTAAGCTGTTTGTTTTTTCTTGCTTTCAATAAAAGATGCATTCTGTTAGTTCCAAATGGCAAACATTTTCCCATTCATTTCATTCATTCATTCTTTGTTGTATATATGTATGTATTTATTTATTTCTATTTATTTATATTTATATGGGAAAAGATCCTCCCATATGTATATATGTATATATATCTTCTCTTTCATTATTTTTTCAGGAGCTCAGATATCAATAATATGAATGCCAATGACTCTGACCCGGAGTTTGATTTCGAGAAGCCTATATGTCAAGGGGAAATTGAAGATTGTGATGATGATGAGAGATGTGAATTACCTTCTGAATTGCTGAAAATGGTGGAGAATGAAAATAAGCAGATTCTGCCTCATAAAGAGTCTACTGAAAGTTTGAATTTGGGGACGGATGAGGATAAGAGAGAAGTAAAGATTGGTACCACTCTGTCAGTTGGAGGTCGACATGATTTGATAGAATTGCTTCAAGAATACAAGGATGTGTTTGCTTGGTCATACGAAGATATGCCGGGTTTAGATACAGAACTGGTTGTTCACAAATTGCCAATAAAGCCTGAATGTAAACCGGTACAGCAAAAACTGAGAAGAATGAGACCTGAGATGTTGCTCAAGATTAAAGAGGAAGTGAAAAAACAATTTGATGCCGGGTTTCTTAAAGTGGCCAAATATCCTGAATGGGTAGCTAATATTGTCCCAGTACCGAAGAAGGATGGGAAAGTTCGAATGTGTGTTGACTACAGGGATCTCAACCGAGCTAGTCCAAAAGATAATTTTCCTTTGCCACATATAGATACGCTAGTGGATAATACTGCTGGAAATTCTTTGTTCTCTTTTATGGATGGTTTCTCTGGCTATAATCAAATTAAGATGAACCCTGAGGATATGGAAAAAACGACATTCGTTACCATGTGGGGAACGTTTTGTTATAAAGTAATGCCGTCTGGACTGAAGAATGCAGGGGCAACATATCAAAGGGCCATGGTGACGTTATTTCACGACATGATGCATAAAGAGATAGAAGTTTATGTCGATGATATGATTGTCAAAGCTAAGACAGAGGAAGAACATATTGTGAATTTGAGAAAGCTTTTTAAAAGACTAAGAAAATGCCAACTAAAACTCAACCCAAATAAATGTACTTTTGGGGTGACATCTGGGAAGTTGTTGGGATTCGTAGTAAGCCAAAAAGGAATTGAAATAGACCCAGATAAAGTAAAAGCTATTCAAGACTTGCCAGCCCCTCGAACACAAAAAGAAGTCAGAGGATTTTTGGGGAGATTAAATTATATAGCTCGGTTTATTTCACAATTGACAGAAAAGTGTGATCCCATATTCCGCCTTCTTCGCAAGAGTAACTCAGGGGAATGGAGTGAGGATTGTCAAAGAGCTTTTGAAGCAGTGAAAGGATATTTGTCGAGCACTCCGATCTTAGCACCACCCATCTCAGGCAAACCCTTGATTCTTTATTTGTCGGTTTATGAAAATTCAATGGGGTGTGTGCTGGGGCAACGTGACCAAACTGAGAAGAAAGAAAGGGCTATCTATTATCTCAGCAAGAAGTTCACTGAATGTGGGATAAGATACTCACCCATTGAAAAGTTGTGTTGCGCTTTAGTATGGGCTACCCGAAGGCTTAGGCAATACATGTTGTATCATACTACTTGGCTTATATCCAAGCTTGATCCCTTGAAATATCTAATGGGTGTGCCTGCATTATCTGGAAGATTAGCTCGTTGGCAGATCTTATTGTCCGAATTTGACATCCAGTATGTAAACCAGACGGCAATTAAAGGAAGTGCTATAGCGGAATTCATTGCAAGCAGGGCTTCGGAAGAATATGAGTCGTTGAGCTTTGATTTCCCAGATGAAGATTTAATGGCTATTTCGGTAGAAGAAGCAGTGGCATCCACTAGCAAATATTGGAAGTTGAACTTCGATGGTGCTTCAAATGCCATGGGACATGGAATCGGGGCAATTTTGGTCTCACCAGAGGGAGAGCATTATCCTTTCACCAGTCGGCTTAATTTTGATTGTACTAACAATATGGCTGAGTATGAAGCTTGTGTTCTGGGTCTTAGAGCTGCTGTTGAACGCAAAGTAAAAATGCTCAAGGTGTATGGAGATTCAGCTTTGGTAATATACCAGCTCAGAGGAGAATGGGAGACAAAAGATCCCAAGCTTGTAGAATACCGTAAGTTGGTTATGGAACTTGTTGAAGAATTTGATGAAGTAACTTTCAATTACCTCCCCAGAGAAGAGAATCAAATGGCAGATGCCTTAGCCACACTGGCAGCAGCGTTTAAGATGAACGAGCATTCAAATATGATGCCCATTGAAATGAAGGCTTATGAGTATCCAGCCCATTGTTTTAATATTGAAGAAGAAGAAGATGGAAACCCTTGGTATTATGATATCTTGCAATATATAAGGTATCAGAGTTATCCAGAACAGGCCACTGAGAATGATAAGAGAACCATTAGACGAATGACATCAGGGTATGTGCTTGATGGTGAGACTCTATACAAGAAAAGTCTGGATCAGGTCTTGTTAAGATGTGTGGACGCGAAAGAAGCCAAATTGATTCTTGAAGAAGTGCATGAGGGAATATGTGGTACCCATGCTAATGGGCATGTTATGGCTAGGCAGATTATGAGATTTGGGTATTATTGGTCAACTATGGAAACAGACTGTATCAATTATGCCCGAAAATGTCACAAATGTCAGATTTATGGAGATAGGATACATACTCCTCCTCATCCGTTGCACGTAATGACAGCTCCATGGCCATTCTCAATGTGGGGCATGGATGTTATTGGACAAATTTCGCCCAAAGCTTCAAATGGTCATCGCTTCATTCTGGTAGCCATAGATTATTTCACCAAGTGGGTAGAAGCAGCTTCTTACGCAAATGTTACCCAGTCTACAATATGTAAATTCTTGAAGAAGGAGATCATTTGTAGATATGGTTTGCCCGAGAGGATTATCTCCGATAATGCGTTGAATTTAAATAATAAGATGATGGACTCGGTCTGTAAACAGTTCAAAATTAAGCATCATAATTCCACTACTTATCGCCCAAAGATGAATGGGGCAGTAGAGGCGGCTAATAAGAACATCAAAAGGCTCATAGAGAAAATGACTGAGACCTATAAGGATTGGCATGAGAAGTTGCCCTTTGCTCTATTTGCTTATCGAACTTCAGTACGAACGTCAACTGGGGCAACTCCGTTTTCTTTGGTTTATGGGATGGAAGCTGTCTTACCTATTGAGGTGGAAATTCCCTCACTTCGGATTTTGTCAGAGGTAAAGCTTGATGAGGCAGAATGGGTCCAAGCTAGGTATGACCAGTTGAATTTGATTGAAGAAAAGAGATTGAAAGCTATTTGTCATGGTCAGATGTACCAAAAACGTATGATACGGGCACATGGTAAGAAAGTTCGCCTTCGAGAATTCCATGAGGGAGATTTGGTGCTTAAAAGGATTTTGCCTATTCAGAAGGATTACAGAGGAAAATGGATGCCCAATTGGGAAGGACCTTATGTTGTCAAGAAGGCCTTTTCTGGGGGAGCTCTAGTCCTAACTGAAATGGACGGATCAGAATTACCATATCCAGTGAATTCCGACGCTGTTAAGAGATATTTTGCTTGAAGAAGAAATAAAAGAGAAAAAAATGAGAAAATGAGAAAAAAGGAAAATGATGGAAAAAACGAAAAGGAAAAAAAGAAGAAAAAATGGAAAAGGGAAGAAAAAATAAAAATGAAAAAGAAAAATAAAAAGAGAAAAATGAAAAAAGAGAAATAAAAGGAGGGTTCAAGACGAAAACCCGAAAAGGGCGTCTTGGAACCAGAGGAGGTCTCAAGTTGAAAACCCGCAAAGGGCGACTTGAGTTGAATTTGAAATTCAGAATTCGTGCATGGGGGAAGGTTCTGAATTAATTTTGGAAGTGGAAAGAGCTCCTGATATGGATAGTAACAATGACAGTTGGTGATCAGGGATGAGACTAAAGATTAATGAGTCTCGATTGAAATAACCAAGAGAAATTGAATGCATATGAGATTCAATACTGGTTTAGGGCATCCAATGATAGAGATTTGGGGAGTTTAGAAGTAGCTTCATACTCTTAAGCACCACAATTTTGGAAATCCTTCTGACAGAAGCTACACTCGAGATATTCTAACGGCGTGCCAGTTCAAAAGCATTTGCATTATTGATATTTGAAGACGCCTACTCTTTTGTTCTTTTACTGTTTCCAGTTAAAAGTTTGCCATTTAGTTGCCTAAAATTCTCTCTATTTATATAAATAAAGAGATGTCTTTTCTTGATAATTTCCCTTTTGCAAACATCTTATTTTGAAAGGTTAAAACATATAGCTTAACTTGAAGTACATGAGATCATTTTGTATTATTGTGCAAAAGATTTTGGAAAATGCAGGTATTCTGAAGTTGACAATGGTTTAAACATGTAAGCTTGTGTGGCCATGGGAAACTAAAATCCTCAAATTCAAAGAAAATCTCAGCCATTAAAAGATGACCCTAAGAGATTGTTGTTTGTCGAGAAGTTAGTCAGGGATACTGGCGGGTTTCAAGAAAAAAGGAGTCAAGGTCATGTTAAGCCGAGAGATATGGAATTGAGATTGTCAACTGGGGTGAACTGGTCAAACGTTCTGTGCCCAAGATGAAGCTGAGTTCCATCGAGATCAAAGGAGATAGAGTTCCTTCAAAGAAGAAAATGTATCAAATAGCATATTTGCATACATTTAGGCATGAATAAGATCATGGCATTCATAATTGCATGATGACTTAAGCATTTGCAGGTTTCCCAATGATAGTTGAAGATTGAAGAGTTTGAAGCATCGAGATGAAGATAACTGGTTTGACCCTTGAAGCAAATCATCTATAAGCCTTCACGAAAGAGTAGTGAAGCAAATTCGTTCGTTGAAGATTGAGTCCTATACTCTCTGAATGAATAGGGAGCGGACAAGTTCGTTGAAGATTGAGTCCTATACTCTCTGAATGAATAGGGAGCGGACAAGTTCGTTGAAGATTGAGTCCTATACTCTCTGAATGAATAGGGAGCGGACAAGTTCGTTGAAGATCGAGTTCTATACTCTCTGAATGAATAGGGAGCGGACAAGTTCGTTGAAGATCGAGTTCTATACTCCCTGAACGGATAGGGAGCGAACACGTTTGTTAGAGATTGAGTCCTATACTCTCTGAAAGAATAGGGAGCGGACCTGTTTATTGAAGATTTTTCGAGTTCTATACTCTCTGAAGGAATAGAGAGCGGACCCGTTTTATTGAAGATTGTTCAAGTCTTATACTCTCTGAATGAATAGAGAGCAGACACATTTTATGAAGATTGCTCGAGTCTTATACTTCCTGAAGGAATAGGGAGCAGGCTCGTCATTTGAAGATGTTTCAAGTCTTATTTATCCTGACGTAACATTCTCAGGACCAGACAAATTCAATCATCTTTTGATCTTTGCTCTATTCTCGTTACACGATAATGAACAAAGAGGGGCAGCTGTAGATGCTTAATTTGTCTGGGAAGTTGGATGCAGAAAAAGAAAGAGATCCAGGTTGGTTTTTAGCAGTTGGAATAATTAGATAGTGGGGAATTAAAAAACTGTAAATAGTCAGTTTTGAGGGGATATCAACCACTGTATTAGGGAGACAGGGGGGAACCGGAAAGAATTAAGCATCACAAGCAAAAAAAAACGGGAGAGATATCAGGGATTCAACACCATTACGAGAAAAACATAGATTTTTTCTTAAAAAAAACAAGAGAACAAACAAAAGAACAGTACATGTAAAAGTTCTCTTTCCCATATTCAGAGATCAAAGGGTGTAAACAACTTTTTTTTTTCCTGTATTCTAAGCACAAGCAGTGAGTTTCGAAAGCAACACTAGCAATTCATAAACAGGTTTTTTTTTTTTCTCTTTATTTCATTAATATCATTTATTTCCTTTTACCTTTGAAATGTTCATTCATGTACGGGTTTTGCAATCTTTCTTTCAAAGCATAAACAAATAACAGACAAATGAATTAGAAAATTATCTTAGTTGTGGATGACGATAGAGTCTTGGTGGTTCCATTCTAGTCACTTGGGGTTCAAATGATGGAAATGAGGACTGGGGTTAGTGTTATGAAGCCAACTAGGTCTGGAATTAGAACAATGAACAGTAAAATAAAATAAGAAGAAAGGAGTCGATTTACCTAGTTCAGGAATCGGTCGCCGGAGTTGAAGCCATCGGGGTGGAGAGACTCGAGCGATAGAGATCAGGAATGGTCGTTTGGCTTTGGTTGAATTCCAATAGCGGTCGGGGTTAAAGCTTTGAAGCTCTCGTTGAAGAGAAAGAGAGGCAGAGAAAGGGGAGTAAAAGAGTGTGGTTGAGTGATTGTTTAGTTTAGGATTAGTTTAGTTTAGGTTTCATATTTAGATTTCTGGGTTAATTAGTGTTTAGCCATCATAGCTTTAAGGTATAATTAGGTTTTAATCCTCCTAGGTCTAGGACGAATTTACATTTTAGTCCCCACATGTTTGGTTTTATTATGATTTCAGTATCCTGAATATGAGAGTTTTGTGATTCATGTCGTGATGTTTATTGGATTAATTTGTTGTTGGATCTTTAGAATTGTTTGTCTTTTAAATATGGTCACCAGATTTTGTTGCCATCATTGTGCATGCTTTTTTGTTAATTTATAGAAGATTGAGGTATATATTTATGAATGCTATGCGTATATAGGCTGCATTTTTATTAAAAAAAGTATTAATTTATCAGCATTTAATCGTCCTTAATTTTTTTTTTTCAATTAAATGGGGTATGACGTTCTATTTAATTTTTTTTAAGACCAAATGTACCTGTTAATTCATCTTATCATCTAAACTTGTTCTGTAATATTGTGTATATGTGTGCATTCACATGAACATATAGATTAGGTTTTATGCCGTTTATTCATCGGATTTGTATGATACCCTCATGTGCATGACTCGACCTATTAAATAATCGAACATTCTTTATCTTTCTAAAATGACTCGGTAATTTTAATTTAATTTATTTGAGTGCTTTTGAATGTTTTTTTAATTTTACATCATTGTTTTATTGGATCAAAAATTAAATTAAATTTGAATTTGTAAAGTTCATTGCAAAGACGTTAATTAATCGGCTAGGTACCAATTTAGGGCGTTGTGGGGGTGCTAATCCTTCCCCACACGTAACCGACTCCCGAACTCGGATTTTGGTAACGCAGACCTCAATTTATTGTTTTAATTAAAATTAATTTTTATTTAAAATGACAAAGCATTTTTGGGTGTCCAATCACACCCTAATCAAAGATTGGTGGCGACTCTTCGAACCGTATTTGTCGATCGTAAAGGAAATTCAAATTTTTTCGAAACGAGAGGTCTTTTAAATCGCATATGTTTTTAAAATGAAAAGAGGCAATTAAGAATTAATGTGGTTTTCAAAATCTCACCTTTTTCACCCATTAAGGAAAAATCGTTTCGACATAGTGGAGAAGCGGTCGAGTAAATGACAACATCCCGATAGTGAATCCTGAAAATATTCAGCCGGTGGAGGAACAGTTGAGAGTGGTGCAATCTCCATTAGAGTTAGCCAAGCGCGATTTCGAAGCAGAACGGAGACAATGGAGAATGACTTTGCAGAAACTGGAAGATAAAGTGTATCAAAAGGGATTGGAGATTGACATTCAGAAGAGTAGAACAGATCGAATTGAAAAAGTAGATAAACAACTTCGGCTAGACTTTGACGATCTTCGGTCAACTTATCAGCGAATGGTAAAAGCTCTAAAAAATAATATTCATTCCTTAAATCAACGAGATAACTTGATTCATATAAAAAATTATTAAAAGTTTTAACATTTTAATAAGTCATCATTCATTGTTATGATAATTTTATATTTAAAAATAAAAAAATAAATTTAACTCAAAAGAAAACAAGTGTCATATTAACAATAAAAAAGTATACATATTAAATATTAAATTTACCATGATATTTTTTTTCAAAGAACCACGCGATTGAGATAGACATAGCTAGATAGCCCTTGATTATTATTAAAATACATCTATTAGAAATTTATCGGGTAAAGTATATAAGTAATTTTTGACTTTAGAATGTTGTTTTTCTGAGTTTTTTTATTATAAAAAATTATTTTATTGAGTTATTCGATTATTAAAGTTATAAAATAATCATCTAATTATTTATATGTTCAATTAAAATTGATAATCATTTGAACCGGATGTTAACATAATGATTAAGTGCTTGAACTCATGTATAGAGTAAAGAATCATTTGAATGCAAGGAAAAAAATTAACTTTTATTTATAATATTTTTAATTATTTGCAATATTTATCTTTAATATTTAATCTTGCAAGTCTAATAAACAATTATAATATTCTACTACTCTTGTGTGTGCAGTTTTTTCTTTTTATAAGAAAATTTAGGGTCCGTTTGTCAAAAAAAATATTTTAATTTTCATTTTCTTAGAAAATGAAAAACATTGAAGAAAACATGTTTTGTTATAAAATTTTCAATATTTCTATTAAAGTTATTTTTGGAAAAGTTGAAAAATAAGAAAACACAAGAGTTAGATTTTTAACTTAAATTGTATGAGTTCAAATTTTTTTAAGAATAATTTTTTGATTTAATGGCATCTGAAACCCTCAAACTTTTACAAAAAAACAATATGGTATCTAAACTTGTTTTACATTCAATATGGTTTCAGATACAGTTAAATTTCCTAATTTAAGTATTGATTTATATTAACCAAGCATGCTTTATAATCTTCAAAAAATTGAAAATAAAACCTATTTTCAGAAAATTAAAATAGAAGACAAAAACATAAAATATTTTCTAAAATCAAAAGGATTTTAATAAATTAAATTTTAATAAATCCGACGTGAGATCAATATAAATGTTATTTATTTTATGTTTAAACTAGAAGTGGAATCAAATGACTATTTGTTTTCTCCAATCCACCTCCTAATTTATCTAATCTTCTACATAGATATTCATTCAGACCTCATTATGTTCATCTTAGAAATTTCCTAATTTAAGTTTTGATTTATATTAGTCAAGCATGTTTTAAATCTTCAGAAAATTAAAAATGAAAACTATTTTCAGAAAATTAAAATAGAAAATAAAATAAAAAATAAAATAAAATTTAAAATCAAACAGTCATTTAATAAATCAATTTTTAATAAATCCGACGCGAGGTCAATATAAATGATAATTATTTTATGTCTAAACTAGAAGTGGATTCAGATGACTATCTGTTTTCTCCGATCCACCTCTTACTTTATCTAATCTTATGCATAGAGATTCATTCGGACCTCATTATCTTTTACTTAAAGAGATGGGAAGTATATAGCATTGTGTGCCTTTGGAATGCGCGAACCGAGCAGAGTAAAAAGGAGTGTGATAATGCTGACACAATATACGCTAGGGACGTGTAAATTCGGTTATCGGATTCTATCATATCCAAAACTTCAAATGTTTGGGAATTTTAGTTATCTATAATAATAATCCGTATCATAAAAAAAAAAGATATTCGAAAATTTTAAATATGTAAAATAGTAATTTGTATTTGATTTAAAAGTGGATACTCAAAGTTTTGGTATCCAAAATTTCAGATCGAATATTCGGATATCCAAATTCAAATACAAAATTTAACTTGACAAAAAATAATAATTTTATATTTTAAAATTTATTGTAACTTATTCAATACATCTACTATATTTTATATATATATATACATATATAAAAAAATAATTTTATATTTTACAAGTTACTGTAAATTATTCGATACATCTACTATATATATATATAATTACTCACATACAATAAATAATTAAATATATTAATTTTTATTGGAATATAACATTAATGATTTAGTGAATTACTCATTTATTAGATTTAATGTATCTAAAATCTAAAAGTTTAATTTTTTTTCAAAATTTTGAATAATCTAAAAATGAAATTTATTCGATCCGTATCGTATCCGATCATCTAAGGTTTTTTTTCAAATATCCCATTCAAATTATTCAAAAAATAAAAAAATATATTAAATATCTGAATTTTCAGATAGAATCACTAGATCAGATCAATCAAATTGGATTTTTTTACACATTCATACAGTACACACAAAAGGTACGGATAGGGGTTCCGTTACAGATACGGGTGCGGATGCGGGCGGAAAAGAAACAATCTCACTCGCATTGATTCATTTCAATTCACCCCGAAGTAACATTATTTTATTCCCACGCACGTAATGAAACGAAGTTAAAGTCACAGCGAGAGAAGAGCCTTGCGGAATTGGGAAGCTGAAGAAGCTGCTGCGATTACGAACTCATTCTTCCGTCATGGGCAACTGTGGCACTAGAGAGGAATCTGATGTTGTTGTTACTCATGCTCAAGGTTAGGTCATTTACTTGTTTTAATTTCTTTTTTCCTTTTTCCCAATCTCCCCAGCCCTAGGGCAACCTTCCCCTTTCTTTCTATTCTTCTTCTCATTCTCTGAAAATCGCAGTTCAACAGCTCCACAACCACATATTATCTGACAAGAAGCTTACTCAAAGTCAGAGTCAGAATCAGAATCGCACCCTTTCAGATCTGAGCGATTTCGATGACTCCAGAAAAAACGCGCTTCTCTATACCCACATCATCGCCTTCACTTTATTCGAGCTGGAGACTATTACCAAGAGCTTCCGTTCTGACTACATTCTCGGAGAAGGCGGTTTCGGGACCGTCTATAAAGGTTACATTGACGACAATGTGCGGGTTGGTCTCAAATCTCTGCCTGTCGCTGTCAAGGTCCTCAACAAAGAGGGCCTTCAGGGTCACCGCGAATGGTTGGTACGTATCCTCTCTCTTAATTTTCCTGCATTCTTTTCCCCAATTTTTTCAATTCCCGTAAACTACTCTCTATCTCCAGACTGAGGTCAACTTCCTCGGCCAGCTCAGGCATCCCAATCTGGTTAAGCTGATTGGCTATTGTTGCGAGGATGATCACAGGCTACTTGTATACGAATTCATGTTCCGTGGAAGCCTTGAGAATCACCTTTTCCGAAGTAGGGATTTCTCCACTTTCTTTTTCTCTTTTTAACATTTCGCATGATTCCTATTATATCCAGGTTTGTTTATGCTTATCTTGTTTCCCTGTCTCTCAATCCCAATCATTACAAATACCTTCTCTTTCCTGCTGCTAAGTGCTAACCTCCTCTCATCAGCTAGGCTCTGGAAATTTTTGTTATCTACTTCGAATAAACTCATCAATCTGGCGATAAAACATTCTAGCACCTAATGTAATTAGTACGTATACTTTCCCATGCGATGCTTCCGCCCTTTTTCATGATAGAATTCTCTAGTGCGTAGATCATCTTAAACTTACTTGGTGTATCTCATTTGTGAAGACTTCGAATAATATTTAAATTATATAAAAACATTTTATATTTTTAAAATTTATTATAATCTTTCTAAGTATTTATTATTTTCTTATTAATCTAGGGTGATTCAAGTGGTAGTATTTGTTCTAAAAACTCTCAATCATTTGTGAATGTTTATATATTAGTGTTTGATTTGAACTCGAGACCACTATAGATAATCATCCTTTTAATCAATAAGTTAGTTTGATTTATATATGATTATTATTATTTCTAATTTAACACTAATATCCTGCAAACGTTTTTTCGCTAAAGGAGTGGGGTAGAAATCAAATATTTAAGGTTCAATTAATTTTACAATATTTACACACGTCGGTTTAGTTGATGCTTCTATATTCTTTGGATTGGTAAAATGTTTTTCTTTCTATCCAAGATGGCAGTTTATCTGCTACAAGTGGCCTGCAGGGCCATGAGCACCCCTTTGTACACGGTGATAGTTTAAGAATTTTGTTTCAAAATCATTTCAATACACCACGGGTGTTGCTAATTTATATGGAAGAGAAAAAGATAAGTGCAGTTGATATGAGAATAATCTTGAGGGGAATTTAGTGGGGTGACACTTGAATTAAGAACATTTGTTCAAACTGGCAAAAAGTTGGTTTATTGCAATCTATTATTTTCCTCGAAAATCCCTGGCATCCAAATAAACTGATACCATGATAGATTATCCCCTCTTTTGTTGCAAGGCTCTAAGATATCATCTACTCCTATCTTCTCCTAAACTTATTTGACCAATGAAGCAATCATATGAATAGAATCATATGATGTAGGTGTAGCATTCTCCATCAGTCATCCTAGGATCCTTGGGGATTAAAATTGATGTGTTTCATGCTTATTATAAAGTATCCAATTTAGAACCTAAAGCCATTAAGTACTAAAATGGTTTCCTTTTGCGTCTTCCGTTTTCATAATTGTATGACACTATTTGTCTGTTGTAGCTTTTCTGTCTACTGTTAACAAAAGTTTATCTCTCTTTCCTGTGCCATTCAGAGGCAACTGTTCCTTTATCCTGGGGGAAAAGAATGATGATTGCTCTAGGAGCTGCTAAAGGACTTGCTTTCCTTCACAATGCTGAAAGACCTGTGATATATAGGGATTTTAAAACCTCAAATATATTATTGGACTCTGTAAGTATTTGCTTAAATTGTTCATTCAAGAGCTTGCTCATCTTCTTCTCCCTTGATTGTTGAATTTGTTGTCCCCTCTAATCTGTGCTAGTTGAAAAATGAGCCATTCAGTAATCAGTATTATACTACTGTAGTTCTTATCTATGGATCTTTATTCCTCTTCAACCATGAGTTTGTCTCTTGAATATTCAGGATTATACAGCCAAACTTTCCGATTTTGGGCTTGCGAAAGCTGGACCACAAGGTGATGAGACCCATGTCTCCACTCGAGTGATGGGAACATATGGATATGCAGCACCTGAATATGTTATGACTGGTATGACCTACTAAAATCTTAGTAATGTGTGATACATCATAATAACATTTATCAGAAGAATGGGGTCCAGCAAATGGGGGAAATGAATTGATGCCCGTATTTGATAAAAATAAAGAAAGGGCATGCATTTACTATGAAATTACTTCTCTGAGCTGCCTTACAGAAAGGCGTAGCTTGAAAGCATGCTGGGTGCAAGCTATCAGCGACCAATAAAAATTTAGCTGATTCGCCATATAGGTAGGTGTAAATCCTTTAGTGTCAGTGTCACTGTTGCTGATAACTGTGCCTTCTGCTTTTTGGATGTGAGAGTGAATAAGGAATTTGTTGCATTACTTTTGGGGTTTCTGGTTCTTGGATGCGAGTGTGCATAAGGAACTTGTTGCATTAGCTTTGGAATTTTCTGCTTCTTGGATTTGAGAGTGCATGAGGAGCTTGTTGCATTAGTTTTGGGCTTTTGGCAGTATCAAACGTTAAGTGAAAAATTTGTTTTTAACACCTGTTTATGAAGAATTATGAACACAAATTCAAGTAAATCCATCAGATTATTTTTGTTGAGATTTTTGAACGGGATCCAATCTGCGATTTAGGTCTAACAGAATAAAGAGATATCAAGGATATATGCAGTTTGAATTTAAGAAAGTCTTCAAGCTGATTTTAATTCCTTGCTGCTTAAGTGGCTGTTACTCAAGTTCTGGAACTTTGGTACATTTGAGCATTTATCATATTGTCTACAACTTCTCTGGTCTTTACATTTTTCTTCTGGTGGTTTGAACAAATTAAGAAGCAATTATATTTGATTTGCACAGTTCCTTATTTCTTTGTATGAAATGTGCAGGCCATCTGACTGCAAGGAGCGATGTATACAGCTTCGGAGTTGTTCTTTTGGAGCTTTTGACGGGACGAAAATCTGTTGATAAGACAAGGCCAAGCAAGGAGCAGAACTTGGTGGATTGGGCTCGTCCAAAACTGAATGATAAGAGAAAATTACTTCAAATAATTGACCCAAGGATGGAGAACCAATATTCAGCAAGGGCAGCTCAGAAGGCCTGCAGCTTGGCATACTACTGTCTGAGCCAGAATCCAAAAGCGAGGCCATTAATGAGTGATGTAGTTGAGACGCTGGAACCACTACAATGCACCGGCGGTAGTGCAGATGAAGTCTCCTCGTCTTTAAACTCAAAACTAACAGGTGGTAGTACTGGTCCATTTGCTATGGGTGGAGTTCCAGATTACCGAGTGCATCACAGATTTCCCAACAATGTTGGACCAGGTGGCATTTGTAGGTTGCCTAATCCAGATTGTTCCCCAGGTGGCCCTGCAGCATGCAGAGTTAGATGAAATTGTCACTTAATTGTACACTTGTTTGGTGTGGCTTTTGTAGCATTACCCCCTGACAAAGTGAAAAATTTGCTTGTTGAAACAAGGGTGGTTTGACTTCATTGTACCTAATGTGCAAGTTGTCCTGTTTGCTGATTATGTGTTGATTATGCCATTCAACTGAAGCATGCATCACTTTTTTCCTTTGCCACTGGATTTTCCTGTTGGAAAGTTGTCTTCAGCTTAATTGCACGCAGTTTCAGACTTGTAAGTAGGTGCTTTTTGCCGTAAATAATTATGTTGAAGATGGTAGACAATGGAGAATGTTGTCAGCGACTCTGAAAATGAGCAGTTATTACAAACGTGCAGCGATGACAAGGAGCTTATCCTTTTATTTTGTTTGATAGCAAAAGCTGTCTTAGACTGCTGTTTGTTAGGTTGCCTGCAGTGCATATGATTGAATGGGAGAAGCAAGATGATGGACGAAACCCCACTTCATCAATCCTGATACAGTGACAAAACAAAACAAACAGGCAGAATGACAGAAATGTGAAATTCGCTATAGGGAAAGTGCGGGTGCCATTTCTTATGCCCTACTAATGAGTTCTAACACGTGGATTACCCTATTAGCTCACTTTTAGAAGATTTCTTTCATTAACGTTAGATTCAAACGGCAAGTGAACCGGATACTTCTCTTCAAAATCTTCTCAACCGTGAAATTCACACCTAATTTCAAGGCTCGCAATCAGCTTGGTGAGAAAGCAGAAGCTAATGTAAGCGCTGTTTTTGAACTCATTCAGCAGAAACAAATATATCCCCAAAAGATTTTGAGGCCTTTGATTCAAGAAAGTAGGTGTTCGTCGAAATCATAGGGGTGTACGGAATGATTGATGTTGGAGAGACCACGATTGTTAAAGAAGTTGTTAGACAAGTCAAAGAGGATAAATTATTCGCCTCGGTGGTTATGGTAGCTGTAACTCAAAACTCTTGACATCCAAAAAAATTCAAAACCAATTTCCAGACGTGCTGGGATTGAAATTCGAGGAGCAGAGCGTGATTGAAGAGAGATAAAAAAAGATTCTTGTCTTATAGATGATATTCGGATAACATTAAACCCGACGAAACTGGAGATTCTTTCTGGATACGAGCATCATAGATACACCATACTACTAGAGATTTGCATGTCTTATCCAAGGATATGGATGCTGAAGAAAGTTTTCTAATAGGAGTTTTAAAACATGAGCGCTTGGGATTTATTTAAGAAGATGGCAGTGGATGGTGCTGAAAATCCAGACTTGTTACCCATTGCAACTAAGGTAGCTAAAAAATGTAGTAGTCTTTGCCCATCGCCAACAAAGCACTTGTGCAGAGACTTTAAATGAACCTCCATCTGTGTGGGAGGATGCTTTGTGGCAACTACATAAGCCTTCAACAAGCAACTTCAAAGGGGTACCAGCAGAAGCATTTTCAACGATAGAGCTAATCCATGTATTGACTATCGACGCATCTGGTATGGAATCCATGGTTGCAATTGGAAAAATCTGGAGATGTTTTCCGGTAGTAATTCAAACAAGCATATAAAAAAGTATCTGGTTCACTCGCTGTTTGAATCTAACGTTAATGGGAGAAATATATTAAAGGTGGGTTAATATAGTAATCCACGTGTCAAGAGTTTCGAGAACGTCAGCGAACCCAGGAGAGGTAAGTCGCCCCTTTCAGTTCAGGAGGTATTGAAGGAAGGTATGATAAGAATAACTAGAGTGTCGTTACTCAGAAATGAACCCGAACCAGGTATCGGGCTAGCTAATGCTTCAAAAAGTGATAGGTAAACTCAGTAATTATCGCTAAATCACGAAACACATAGAGACATTTCTTAAGTCAAAGTGATTAAAGTGTCCTTAAGGAATGAATGACCAAGATAGAGTTGCTTAATAAATAACAACAGTAATAGACCAACAAGCCTTCGTATAATGTTCTAGATGAGAGAACGAGCGAGATAGCAGCTAGTGAGAGGATGACTTCACTTTAGTGGGTCCAACTATGCTGGAGTATAACTAGGTTACCTTGGTTGCCCTAGTAGGGCATTGTTAGTGCGTGAGGCACTTCAGGAGCTAACTGGGGTGAGAGGCCTGAACACTCGCAAGGAGTGGATTAGCGATGTCAATGTTGTGTGGCCTTTGGGCCCTAGGTACGCACGGGTAGTAATGATTATGAATTGCCTTAAGAGCATAAGACACTGACATTATGTTAAGCTTTTGCATAACATTCTAAGAGAGAGAACGGTCAAAATACTACTAAGTGAGGTAGCGTTTTCACCTACTTTTGTTGTAAATGATAATAATAACAAGATAACAATAAGATAATAATAAGATATGTGTGATAACCATATAACCTTATGAGGTAAGATTCCATAAGACTTATGCCTTTGTTTGCTGCTTGGGAAACAATAAGGACACCGAGCTACTTGTATGCACGACGATCGTCTAAGGTATGTATATGTATCAATAATGCTAAGGCATTTTAGTATCAGTGAGAATGCACATTTGAATCAGTGTGAATGCACTTTTGTATCAGTGTCGAGACACTTCAGTACCAGTGCTAAGGCACTTCCGTGAATTGATGGCAGTGCTAAAATATATAGCTATATATATATTGTGTTTGGATTTGTATCATGTTTATTGCATTTTGTTATTGTTTTGATATTGCGATTAGAGACCCTATATTTGTACACTCACGACGAGGCTCTTAGTAGAAGACTAAGAGAGGTATGAGATACAAACTATAGCGATAGAACTGTTGAACGGTCCAACTGGGATTTCCATTACGCCCACGGTTGTTAACAGAGAGTGACTGATTTGTAATAGACGATAATATTAGTGATCAATTTGTAACTTTTGAAACATCACTGGTGAAAACTATTACTAACTCATACTTTAGTGACCATTGGCGTAGTTTGCCCTAGATTAAAATAATTTATATATGTTCCGTATAATATTATCTCTAATTAAAAGATATATGGAAGATATATTTAAAGAAAGAAATGTATATAAAAAATTTAGGTGACCCTATTCACAGGATATATAAATATAAATAAAGTTGACTAATTTTTTTTCTCACTATCGCTGTTTGTCTGCCCTCGCGCGAGCGAGAAGGGAAAAAAAAGAGAGGAAGAAAACCGAGGACGTAAACCAAACAAACAATTGGAAGACAAAGGAAAGAAGAAAGATCTGATTTTTATCCTCTCTCTGCATTTTTTAACAATAGGAGGATCAGTCTTTGGTCGTCCTCGATTGAGCCCAGATTCAGTCAAACCTTCCCGCTTTCTTTACTATTGACTCCGACAATAGGGTTAAGGTATTTTGCTTCTTTTCATTTCGGATTTTATTTTTTTCATTAAGGTAAGCCCGGTATCATGTACGTCTTATTCATCCCTTTGTTCAATGAACGTAAGATTGTGTCTTGTCATTTGTTTAGGTTTTCTTGGTATATCCCGAATTGAAAAAAAATAAAAATTGAAATTCTGATTTATATCATGAAATGATCGCTTAGGGCTAGGCATCCTCATCATCACCATCATCATCGCCGCAAATGGACGCTTCTGGTACGGATTCAGACGCATACGGTGGCGGTTCTTCTAATTCAAGAAGACATAGAATATTGTCGGCTTCGAATATAATCCAAGTGCCTATTTCGGCCTTGTTAGAGTACTCAGGCCTTCTCCGTACATCACGTTCTATTCACCAAGAATCCCCTCTTATCCCAAATCCAAATGTAGAAAATTCCACTTCTTCCCTTCCCAACAATGGACATGTTGCAATTAGGATAATTGGGGCAGAAGACCAACATGAGAGCGATAGGGATGCCTCTGGTATGGTGGTTGGCCAACTCAGGGAAGTTACTCCTCAGAGCGAGGTGTTTCTGGGGTTGGGAACATCTGATGGTCAAGGAGGGAACTCCAGGAGCAGCGATCTTGGGGTGGCTACTGGAGAAGGTGAAGGTGTTTCCTACTCTTCGTCCAGTGGGAGTGTTAGTGCTGATGCAGAATCTGGGGATGGGAGTGGGTCTGGAGTCAATAATAACAGAGATTCCTCCTACCAAAGATATGACATTCAGCAGGCTGCTAGGTGGATAGAGCAAGTTCTGCCCTTTTCTTTGCTTCTCTTGGTTGTTTTTATCCGGCAACATTTGCAAGGTGACGCATCTCATTTTCTTAATTTTTTTCTAGATTTGCTTCTAGCAATATAATTTCAAAATTTTGTTTCAGAATATCTGTTAAATAGCATCAGCATTTAGATAGTTTGAATCTTTGATGTTTGGGAATATTCTGTTGTTAGTGTGCTTATGCATTTTGCAAATGTTCATGGAGTTGGGCACTTGGGCTTTAACTGTTATTGAGAATTTAAGTGCATGTCTTCTTGCTTTTCCTTCTATGCTTCTCGACAACTTCTGTAATTTTTTTACACCAAGTATTTACTTGTATTTAATGTTATACTTGCACGAAGAAAGCTCCTTTGGAGGAATAGTTGATGAACATTGGTTTCATCTTTTAGAAGCTTATTGGTGTTGTTCTACTAGCCTTGATTGGTGAAGTGCTTGGCTTATGCATTTCCGATAGAGCAATACAAGGATCCAAACCTATAGAGTGTTCTTTGTGCCTTTTAAGTTTCATATTGTAATAATTTATGTCTCAAACTTGCAACTGCCTAACTACTAATTTGATGGACTACATGAGGTGTGGAGAGAGGAACTCTGATTTGGTTTTTATGGCTGCTACAAGGTTAAAAGGAACTTTTTCTGTCTTATACCTTCTCAAACTGAAGTACTGTTCATTTCAACTTAATGACATTTGCCTTCTGCAAAGATTTTCAGGTTTCTTTGTTACAATTTGGATTGCTGCTGTCATGTTCAAGTCTAATGACATTTTACGGAAACAAACCGCTTTGAAGGTGATAAAAACTGTCTTATATTTATTTTCAGTCCCATGTTTGATCAGAAACCAGTACTTGGAAAAGTTCTTTTATCATCTTAAGAAAATAATTTAAGTATGCCTTCTGGTTGTGGCTGCAGGGGGAGAGGAAAATATCTGTTCTGACTGGCTTCTGTCTTGCTTTCACGCTCCATGTGATGGCTGTCTATTGGTGGTATTGGAATGATGATCTTTTATATCCATTAGTGATGCTTCCCCCAAAATATATTCCACCTTTCTGGCATGCTATTTTTATTATCATGGTTAATGGTGAGTTGTTTTCCACTAATATGTTTATCAATTGCACTGCAATTTATGGAGATGGTTTGGCATCCCTTTGTGTTTATACAATGTCTATTGCAAATTCACCTTCCCCGTATACAACACTCAACAGCAATCTTATTCTTTTCTGTCAAAATAAATGGCTGAAGTAAGATTCATATGGTTTTATTTGTTAAAGTAGATGCTTTATAGAAATTTTCCTTATAGGTGTGTCTCCCATATAAGTTTGTTGCTTGGGTTAGTGAATGCTGCTTACATTTCCTTCTAAATTGAGCACTTTTAGGAATATCATCTGTATCCAAATGAGTGATAATTCATACATGATGCAGCATATTATGAATCCTTCCATGTGCATGCATACAAAAGCTGCTCCATCTCTTTCTGTTGCCCTTATGTTCAAGATGCTTGTTTGCCCATTTCTATTGTGATCTGTGGATTATTTTTGCCTTCTTCATTTATGTGGTGTTATGATTCTGGCTTCTTTCAGATACTTTAGTTCGACAGGAAGCAATGGTTTTAAAGTGCTTTCTGTTAATGTATTACAAGAACTGTAGAGGCAGAAACTACCGGAAGCAGGTGAGCACACGTTTTAGTGGACTAGAATATTTATAAATAGCCAAGAATTCATGTCTATATATATGTTTATGCATGAAGTATTGAGTATTGAAACTTTGTGAGGTAAAAAAAGAAAAAGTATAGAAAAACAATGATGCTAGTAGAAAAAGAAATTTGATCAAGAACAATCTGTTATATTGGTGGCTTTTTCTACAATTTAGAACTTAACATATATAGCTATATTCTCCTTCATACTGACTTTAGAGATGCATATTTCCAGGGTCAAATGCTAACATTGGTTGAATATATGATGCTACTTTACCGTGCCTTACTTCCAACTCCAGTTTGGTACCGTTTCTTCTTAAACAAAGACTATGGAAGCCTCTTTTCATCACTAATGACAGGGTTGTACTTAACCTTCAAGCTGACATCTGTTGTTGAGAAGGTTTGTTTTTCTATTAAAATGTTTTTGCAGTACTTTTTTGAAGTCATTATAAATTTACTGTTCATTTGAAAAATGGGTCTCTGCTTGTCAATTTTCTAAGATTTGCCCCTATCATGGTTGTCAATTTTCAGGTGCAATCTTTCTTTGCTGCATTGAAGGCATTATCTCGTAAAGAGGTGCATTATGGTGCTTATGCAACATCAGAGCAGGTAGTCTGGATTTATTTTGGGTTGCTGAACTGAACATGTATATATAAATAGATTTAAGGTGCCTATTTTCTTGCAAGCCAACAGGAAGTCACCAAAAGAAATGTTCTTATTGATATTTATAGCATACGAGAAACTCAAAAGCATTATGTTTAGAGAAAGTGAAAAATGGAAGACTTAGATAAAGCTCTTGCCGTTGCTTCTTTTTCTCTCTAGATGCATCAATATCTTTCTTTTCTATAGCTATCCTATATTTGTATCTCACATTCACAACTGATCCACTATTTCTCATCTTAGATCTTTGTACCGCCCTTTTTTCTCTACACATATTAAGGGTTCTGGAGCTCTAATTGGTAAATGTTGTGTGCTTACCTTGAGTTGATTTCTCTACACATATCAAGGCTATAATTGGTTGGTGTGCCTTAGCAGCAACTCATTTTGGGTTGGCATTTAAAAAATGAAGCAAGGCTGTTATTTACAATGAATGTTTCTTTTCCGTACTAATTTTTAAGAAAGAAAAGTTGGGTTTTTATAACTAGTCACTTCTTGTGATGTTTTAGGTGAATGCAGCGGGGGACCTCTGTGCTATCTGCCAAGAGAAGATGCATGCTCCTATACTACTACGCTGTAAACACATATTTTGTGAAGATTGCGTGTCTGAGTGGTTAGTTTCCCATAGTTTGGGATTTGTGTTTGCACTAGTTTATTTGGTTTATTTATGCAGATCTATTGTGTTGTCCAGGTTTGAGAGGGAAAGAACTTGCCCTTTGTGCAGGGCGTTGGTTAAACCTGCAGATCTGAGGTCATTTGGTGACGGATCTACTAGTTTGTTTTTTCAGATATTCTGATTTCATTGCTGGGTTCAATCGAAATCATGGAATCCTTACCTGCTTGGATGTTAAAATGTATTTTATCCACTTTATAAAAAAAATGTACTTTATCCAAAGCAGCCGTATTCTGAACCAGTGTCAACATCAACATTCCTCATCATCATCTAGAGGGGTAAGTTTGGTTTTGCCATGCCTTGTCTGAGTGAATTTAACCAAGAAGTTGAACCAAAACAACTGGTTGGAAAGACGTAAAGAATGGGACGTCTATGTTGTAATGTCAAAGGGTTGAATTTGAATTGAATGTAACTATCTAATGGGCAAACACAAGGAGTTGGCCTTCTCAGTATATGTCACTGCTCTCATGGTTATTTTAATGATTTCTGGCTTTCAAGTTCTCTAGAACAATTATGTTTAAAGTGCAATATATTCATATAACTCAATTGCTAATGTTTCTAGCTAATGTTATTTCCAATTTCAGTTTAAATGCCAATGCTATTGTACTACACTTTCCGGATTTGAACTGTGATTTTTGACGTGGTATGCTCATATAAGCTAGTAAAGAGTTTACGGATAGGGAACAACTAAATTTGCTCTGGAAAAATGGAAAACATATTTTGTTTTTTATTATTTAATCATGGAAGGAAGGAAAGAATCTTTTGGGGTGAAATGGGCTCCTTCCCTGTCTCATCCATCCTATAACGACTAAATAAGAATAAGAGTCAAAAGCAGAAAACTACAAAGAACATGTTACAGAAGGGTTGAACATACACCGTATACAAATCATGTAAAATAAATAAAAAGGGTGATACTAAATCTGAGAAAGGAGAGTAGTGGAGCTGTTGTTGCATTGCAAGTGCATCCATCCTTGCTACCAACAGGTGGGCCATGGATATTGGAGTTGGAGACGGCATCCTTTGCTTCCTTCCTTTGTTGGTGTTGGCTGCTGGCCGGGGCCGGGGCTTGTACTAGAAGAAGGGTAGCTTCCACCTCAGGGATGTTGAGGGGATAAGCAACTGGTATAGGTTGTTCAGCCCCCCCTCATCTAAGTACACAACATCCTGCATGCTGAGTTTGTTATACTCATGCGCCCTTTTCTGCCAACAATGTCTCCAGTTGCAGTCAAATCTGATTTCCAGCATTCATTATTATTACAAACACAATCACCATTAATTAGTTAACGCTATTCAATTGCTTGTACCAATGAACTAATGGATTTTTCCTTTGAATATTTCAAGTGTTGGATATCTGGTGCAGAAATCTTCATAGCTTAAACAAATATAAACAAACAAGAAGAGCTACATACATATTACAGAGTAATTAGGAAAGAAAAGAAGGCGTTGAGTTTGAGAAGGATAACAGAATCCCTGTCCGAAAAGGTTTTCGTCTTACCTCTAAAGCCTCTTCGAAAGAGTCACCAATATGAAGGGAAGTGGTAAGCCTATCCAGACCCCCTTTGTATTGTAGGGATAGTCCATTCTTCTATAGCCCTCAGCTGGTTGTTGCTTCTGCTATTGAGAAGGAATATAATCAATAAAATGGTTGTCCTTTGTTCCCATATCTAATGGGGTAAGGGGAGGTAAAATAATAGACTGCTCCCAACGCAGCTTTCGTAAGAAAGCTCCGAATTGTGAAACGTCCTCTATGAAACTCGATCTCACGACCTCAAGGTTAAGAACTTTGTGCTCTACCAACTGAGCTGGATGGTCATTATTTCAAGGAACATAATCAATCAATTCAATAAAAAAAGGAGCACTTGAAAAAATGGCAATTCTTCAGCGATAGCGATAGGTATGAAGCAATAAAGACACTCACCTGAGAAGCTGTTGAAGCATCTAACATATGCGATGATCCCACTGTACCAAGCGTTTCAAAGTCGTGAGGTATGTCATCATCATCATCAAGAATGTATTTGGCTTTCCGAGCAAGAACACCCCAGAAATCTATGGAATCATTTACTGAGTCCTCGCAGCCATTAGACGAGAGGGAAAATACAGAAAACCGAACCTGCTATTAATAGGCACATAGAAATCTTTAGAGAAAAAGCAGAAGAGAGAAATAGATGTCATTTATAATGTAATGTTGTGGCCATGTAGGCTTAGCTTGACCCATTAAATAAAATTTAAAACCAAAAAGAAGAAATTTAAAAGTGAAAATGAAGCAAAGCATCGATAATATAAATCTTAAATTTAAGGATAAATTACTCAGTTAACAACTTAACTATTTAGCCCTTTTACTTTTATCATAGATCTTTCAATTTTTTCAATCACACCACTTAACTGTTTAATTATTTCAATCAAGCCACTAGCCGTTAACTGTTGATGGAAATGATGCGTGACAGTTAAAAGGAATTGTCATAATTATAGTTATATGGCTTGATTAAAACAATTAAATAATTAAGTGGTCAAATGAGTAGTAGTTTTTAACGACCACTTCTTCATTTTCGTCACTGTTAACGGTTAGTGGCTTGATTGAAACAATTAAATAGTTATGTGGTGTGATTGAAAAAATTAAAAGATTGATGGAAAAGTAAAAGGATAAATAGTTAAGTAGTCAACTAAGTAGTTTACCCGAAATTTAATAATCACATGTCCATTTGCATGGCTGATGGCTTGAATCACACTATCACACCAATCAAATATCCCTACTTACAAATAATACTTAATTCAGTGTTTGTATTGAATGTTTCACCGTCAAATTCCAAGCCTATGAAAAGCTTTATTATGATTTTGTCACTGAATTAATCTCATGAAGCCGCTTCTTCAGAAATGGCAAATCAAATATGAACCCTTTTCTCCACCTCTGGTCCAACATATTCTCCAACTCACCCTGATGATTGCTTTTCTCCAGTTCTCTGTCACAACCAAAAACATCTACTGCTTCTTCACCCTTGCCATCAACTTTATAACTGCTATTCCCACCATGACTATGAAGATGACCAAATATATTTACAGATTCTCTACGTAGAATAGGATTTCGACATTCAGGTTGCTGAGAAACACTAGCCAACTTCAGCCTGGCAACCATTTGAGCTGTTGGTCCCAAGTCTTTAACAAACAAAATTAAGCTTTCTCTGTAACTGATATCCTGCCGATCAAGCTACAAGCACAACTTTTTCAGTCAAGAAATGGGCATAGTATTCTACAGCACAGCAATATCCCATTTGGGGCCAGTCAGTTTAGTGGTTTTGAGTCGGTGGATGCATTATCAGACATCCAAGGCGTATAGGTACAGCGTCTTTCTACTTCACCGTAATTATTTCTCCTACCATTTATAGCACCTGTTACAGAACCATGGGTTAAATTCAGTCTGTTTTAAAAGCAATAATCCAAGTGGCATATGTTTTAAAAGAATTCCCTATTAGAGTTTCTTGCATCAAAACCAGTAGCAGACCCAGAATGTTGACGACCCATAATGATTTGAAGATGATGCATTGGTCCTTATATTGGGTCTCAAATTGTTGATGGAGCTCTGGCTTCACACATGAGCCTTCTAGTAGTTCTTCGTTTTGTATCCAAATTTCTCTGGGTCAGTTTTAAGACAACTTAAGGCCTTTGTTGCTAGTTCATAAATGGCTCGAGCCCGTAAAAAAAAGGCAGACATTCATTTTGTGGTAAGAATGATTTAGATATTGTGGCATAGGATTCTTAGCTGATACTCATACTAGTACCTGTCTGAAGTATACTGTTGTTGGGGAATTAAATTGCATTGCATTTCGGGGAATTAAATTTACATCATGCTGCACAAACACTCACCATCAGCAACAAAACCCCACATAATGTTTCATACATAGTTTAACTCAAACTTATCACGCCATCTGAATCTAAACCAAGAAATTGATAAGCTAGGGTTCACATGATTGTGGCCAAATGACATTTAACAGATATACCTCAAATTGTTGAAGTATTGTATACATTCCTTCATGAAGTTTAGCTCTCATCGTGCCAAAGTCCATAGGCTTTTTAATGATTTCGTAGTAATCCTCAACCTTGTCATGGTTGCAACAGCCATTAGCACAGTATATGAAAAGAGAGATAGACTACTAATTGCATACCTCTTCAGGGTCAACAGGTTCAGCAAATATTTCATAGGTGTCTCTCCTAACATAAGAAAGATGAGGTCCAAATATCAATATATTATTCATGCGAAGATTATTTTAAATTTGGCAATCTCTTTCGGTGCAAATCTACTACTTTTTGGTAGCGACTCTTCAACAACTCATACCTTTGTAAAATGTCAATAATATGCTCTAGTATACGTTTCTCTGGCATCCATTCTGTAGATGGCATGATCTTGTATTAGAGTAATTAAAATTTGAAAATGATGGAAGGCTTGAAAATCTCAATACTAGGGTAGGCTGCTTTATCATCATGTAATTTTGGGCTATTTCCAACCCGGGAAGTGGGATGGTCTGACAAAAAACAATGAACCATGTTACTTGAGAAAGAGAAGAATTAAGATGCTAGAAAGCTTCGGTATTACTTGATTCTGCGGTTGACCTATCTTTGTACATCACATTTTCATTGAAAATGACGTCTCTGCTTATGATGATCTTTCGATTTTTGTAGTCCCAAAACTGGTAACCGAACTCATCACCACCGTAACCAACAAAGACGCATTTGTTGGACTTGGCATCAAGTTTACTTCTTTCAGCAGAGTTTATGTGTACATAAGAAGTACAACCAAACACTCTTAAGTGTGAAAGGTTTATTTCTTTCTTGCTCCAAGCTTCCTCTGGTATTCCGCCATCCAAAGGAACTGAGGGCCCACGGTTGATCAGGTAAGCTGCAGTGTTGATAGCTTCAGCCCATAGAAATTTGGGCAATCCGGCATATATCCTCATGCTTCTGGCACGTTCATTCAGAGTTCTGTTCATGCGCTCTGCTACGTCATTCTGCTGCGGTGTTATGGGAACTGTTGTCTCCATCTTGATCCCATTGTTTGCGCAGAAATCTCTGAAACTATTGTCTCTGTACTCTCCTCCATTGTCAGACCTCAACCGCTTGACTTTTAAACCAGTCTCATTTTCCACCATGGCCTTCCATTTTCTGAAGGTATCAAAGACTTCTGATTTCTTCTTCAGAAAATAAACCCACACCTTCCTCGTTGAATCATCGATGAAGGTGACATAATATAGTGAGCCTGCAAGATATGGAACAGGGGATGGTCCCCATACATCAGTATGAACCAATTCTAACCTTTCTGCCTTGGGAGTCTTGCCAATCTTTGTAAAACTGACTTTCTTTTGTTTTCCAAAGATGCAATCCTCGCATAGTCCGACATCTACAATCTTTAGATCCGGCAGCTTCCCTTTTGACAGAAGTATCTTCATTCCTTTCTCGCTCATATGGCCGAGCCTTTGGTGCCATAGGTTTGATTTTCCATCAGCATCTGCTACTGCAATGATATTCTCTAAATTTGAGGTTACATAGAGAGTATCGGTCTTCTTACCACGAGCAATGACGAGTGCTCCTTTGGTAATCTTCCATTCACAGCCTGAAAAAGTTGTACTATATCCTTCTCCATCAAGCTGTCCAACAGAAATCAGATTTCTTTTGAGGCCATGAATATGTCTCACTCCTGTCAGCTTCCAGGTGGTCTGGTTTGGCAGTTTTAGTCGGATGTCTCCTTTTTCGACGATCTTCAAGGTTTCATCATCAGCTAGATGAACCTTCCCAAAATCACCACTGACATAGTTCTCCATGATTTCTCGGCATGGGGTGGAGTGGAAAGATGCCCCTGAATCCAAGATCCATGATTCAATCGGACTGTTGACGCTTAAAATCATGGCATCACCTGTCTCCTCCGTCATGTTGGCAGATTCCTGTGCGCCGGTATTTTTCTTCGGTGCTCGGCAATCTCTTTTGAAGTGACCCTTCTTGCCGCAATTATAATAGGTAAAATCTTTATTTCCTGTTCTTGATTTGCCCCTTCTGGATTTTGATCTGCCACGATTTGAATTTCTTTCTGAAGTTCTCCCTCTAGACTCCGTGTGCAAGGCTGAGGAGGTTGATGCTTCACCCGATTCTCTTCGTCGAATTTCTTCACTCAATACCAGATCCCGAACATCGTCGAATTTTAATTTGCTGTTTCCCGACGAACTGCTGACTGCTGTAACAGTAGCATTCCAACTGTCTGGTAGAGATGATAAGAGAATTAAAGCTCGAACTTCATCATCGAACTCGATTTCCACTGAACTCAACTGGGTTGTGATTGTGTTGAGTTCATTTAGGTGTTGTGCCACCGATGCCCTTTCCGCCATCCGCAAATTGAATAATCGCCTCATCAAATGAACTTTGTTTGAGGCCGATGGCTTCTCGTACATACTGGAGAGAGCCGCCATAAGACCCGTCGTGGTCTTTTCCTTTGCTATGTTAAAAGCAACATTGCGGGATAAGGTCAGTCGGATAACTCCGAGGGCTTGTCTGTCGAGAAGAGCCCAATCTTCATCCTTCATGCCCTCTAGTTGCTTTCCTGAGAGAGGTTGATATAGATTTTTCTGGTACAAAAAATCTTCAATCTGCATCTTCCAAAAGCCAAAGTCCGCACCATCGAGCTTTTCAATTTTCACCTTCCCTTCGTCTGCAGCCATCGCTCCCACTCGAATCTGGCTTCGTTTGGATCGTTTCTGACAATTCTTGCGAATCACCGTGTATTAGAACACCACCGTCGACAAACTCGTATCGCCGACCGAATTTCACTATTCATGAAATTCACTATTCGCGTGAATAGTAATGAATAGTAACCTCGCAGAAAATTTGACAAAATTCACAACCAAAAACTCTGATTACCAGTTGTTAGGAAAATAAACCGAGTACAAGTAATTTCCCTATAACCAGATTAATGAGAATGCGAAATAAAAGCGGAAAAATAATACCCAAAAATTGATAACGAAGTTCAACCAATTGTGCTTACGTCTCCGGGCTGCTGCAGATCTTTTACTAAAAGAGAAAATTTACAGGTGTTTACAAAACACTCACTACTCACAAGAAAGCTCTCTAGTATAGGAAGAAATAAATGTTTTGGGATGATTTTGAAGCTAAATGGGTAAGGGTATTTATAGTAGAAACTTAGGACTAATCTTTGAAAATACCCTAAAGTGCAATGACTAAAGTGAATTTACCCATTCCTATTTTCAACAAACATCTACCAAAAATTTTACCAAACTTTGAAAAACATTTTTCAAAGAAACATTTACCAAACTTTGAAAAAACATTTTCCAAAGTTGGTTGCCAAACTTTGAAACTTTTAACATTTTGGATAAACTTACAAGCACCATAAATCAACTCACATTTTAGCTAGACTGCCTCAGGATTTCGAGTACAAAATAGAAACAAGTATCATTAAAACAAGTGCTATGCTATGTGTGACTAAAGTTGAGGGAAGCCTTTATCATTTGGTGTCAGGCTGCTTTTGCCATCACAAAACTAGTTATAAGTTAAAAGTAAAGCATAAATTTCTTGGTTGATTTGAAGAATGTATTCTTAAAATTTGATAGCATGGGTGACAGCACCTGGTACGAAGAGGGTGCAGCCACATGTTGAAGAGGTCTTGGTTTTGTTGTTTTGCTGGCACTGGCCATTGCCTGTGTGGCAATAGGATCCGATTGCTGTGAGTTACAAGCATCCAATGCAACAGATAAACGCGGGCTCCTCCTCCTCGGCCCTTGCTTCCACTTGGAAATTCTTCCTTTTCTACTGCCATAAATCAAATCAAATTAGGTGAGGCTTGCATCTCTGCCATGCCATGAGAAACAGAAACCCACCTTGAGCTGTCCATTCCAAGAGGGGATTTGTTATGATCAAACACCTTAGTAATATGTGTATATAGTAAGAGGTACATACATACAGCTGTGTCTGTTTATGAGAGAGATATGGTGAATCTTCCAGACTAGGAAAATGCATTCCTCCCCCCGTGCCTGCCTGACCTTTTGGTGGTAATAATACTTGAGTTTCTTCTTCTTAGGTTCCAAAGAAACCCTGGGACACGACACACATTTACATTACAGCTTACACCTATGTCTGCTCGACTTTTATCCCAATTCCATCGGCATCAACTTTTGTTGATGTAAACAAAGATATCATAATCTCAAATTCATCTTCCTTCTTCCGCCTTTGTGTTAGTAACATTAAGCTCTTATCTCAATCCCACAAATATTCATAATCTTATTATCATTTTTAAGTTGTTTTATATTAAAAAAAGAATAAATCATTAGATAGAATGTTAATATGGTTGATATTTTTACAAGCCATGAATTCGAATTCATAATTATTTACTTTATATGTAAACATAATTGAATAATAATTGATTATAACTGTACCCTTTGCTTTCCTATTAAAACTAACTTATTTATAAAGTTCAGTAGATTGATTTCCAATATAACTATTGTTCTAGTTAAAATTTAAGATAACAATTAAAAATAGTATTATATACTTATTGGAATATATTTGCATGGTCTAAAAAATATTGATTAATCTTTTTACTATAATATTTTATTTGATTAAATTTAATGTTAATAAATATATGTTTGGAAATTAGTACTATTTTTTGTAAAGGACACTTTTATTTTGAAATTTTAACGAGTATAAAACTTAAAGCCATTTAATTGACAAAACATGAGGGAAACTGACGTATTTAATAATCACCTGAAAGGAAAAATATATAGAACGGGTAGGCGCGGTGCGATGCGTGGTGGGCGTTGACGGTTGACCGCTGCCTTTGAGAATTGGATGCGGGACGAACTCATCTAAAAGGGATGCCTACTTGATTGGCTCTCTTCTTCATCCCACATTGGTGCTTTGTGCAGTGCCTAATAATCACCGAGTCCCAATAGCTTCTGCTTTCGCCTTTCCCTAATCCCCTTTCTTCCGCTTTCTTTGTTGTTTCGTTTGCTATTTTTCCCTTTCTGGAGATCGAGGCTTTCCACCCTCATCCGGTAATTTTCTATCTGTTTAATGTATGCAACTATGATTTCTGCATTTTTAATTGTTCAATTTTAGAGATTTATTAAGCTTTCTGAATATTAATTAATCACTTAATTGTTAGCAACCGTTTTTTGTATTTTGCTGGTAATTATTAGAATTTCACTGTTAATACCCAAAAAAGACATATTCGTCGCAATGCACCCTCCTGTGTCAAAGAATGATGCTTTGAATGCGTTTTCGTGCTCCTCTTCTTCGCTTGCTACAATTCACCCCCTTTTAATCCTTTCCAGTTAATCCCACTAAGTTTCCTGCTTTAGCTATTTTTTTCCTGATTTTATATTTTGTTATCAGGAGTTTTCTGTCCCTTTTAATTTTCCTTCCTTTTGAGCCCTATTTCTCAATTTATCTCTTACTAATGCATAGGGAGGGATTTATTATATTCTTTTGCTGTGGTTCCAATGACATTTGCCTGTTCTTTTGTTAACCCTTCTCTATTCTTTTCAGTTTCCTTTTGCTTGATCCATTTTCTTCTTTGACGGATGACATTTGATGTTCTTGCCTCCTGCTCCTGGCCACGCGGAGGGTGGTGGATTGGTTGGAGATCACTCTGGCCTGCCAGCTTTGTGTACTCTATGCCGGAGAAGTCTTGCACCTGAATATGAGGCAACATTCGATCTTGAAACCGTTGGTCTCTGTGGAGACTGCAAATTTTTGTTGCTTGAGGATCTCGGTACACCTCCTCAAGAGTCTAATAGAAGACGACAGCCTCGAAGAAGAAGAAGAAGGAATCGGGAAAGCAGTTCTGAATCAATTGAAAATCTTTTCTCCCAACAGTTCTCGCAAATGATTAATTCGTTGAGGCAGAACTGATCTACTGTCTCTGGCTCTGAGGATCAAATTATGGATGGTGGTTCCAGTGCAAGGTCCTTTCGACGTAGTAGTTCACGCACAACTCCTAGTGGTTCGAGAAGATGGGGGTGTGTTATCTCTGATTCTGAAAGTGATGGTTTGGATAACCTGGATTCCTTTTATGGTGAGAGTGAATCAAATGTTAGTTTCGGTCGGTACAGGGGTTTTCGGGGTGATAGTGATGCAATATCTTTCACTACTTATGGAGGGGACTCGGATGCTTCTATGGATGGACACAGTTTCTTGGATACAAAAATATTCGTTCAAGCTGAGAGGAGTGATACTAACAGTGATAGTGAGACTGATATTGATCCAATGCATGCTGGTTTGAACCAATGGATCTAGGATGAACCTGAAGATGGTGAAGGAGACGAAGATGGTGAGTGGGAAAAAGCAGATGCTGAATAATATGTGGTTGGACATACTATATCCAGAACTGGACTTCTAAATTTGTTTCTTCAAATCCAAATGAAACCACTCTCCCTGTTTTTAATTTGCGTCGCTCCAGAGCTGGCTTTTACCATCTGCTTGACCATCTGACTGAGATTGATGGGTTCTAGAAAGAGGAGCACCTCCTGCATCTTCATTTTTTGTGCATAATCTGCCTAGTGTGCTGTCAGTGATGACATGAGAACTCTGATGGTTTGGCTTGTGCAATCTGCAAGGATGTTTTGCCTGTTGGCATTGAAGTAATCAGCTTCCTTGCCTTCACGTCTATCATCCTTCTTGTATCTTGCCATGGTTGAGTGCACGGAATTCATGTCCCCTTTGCCGCTATGAGCTTCCTGCTGATGACAAAGATGATGAAGAGGGGAAGCAACATGAATAATAGGATGGAGATCATGAAATCCAGCGGCAAAATGCTAGTGAAGATAGTTCATCTGAGGATTCTGATGAAGTGGAAAGCAGATGACTCTTGCGAACTTGGTCCATGAATTACATGATGTGCACATGTGGGATCCTACCATCAGTTGCTCTGCCAGGGAGAGTAGCAGAGACTGGCTATTTGTGCTGCTGCTCCCATTTCTGGTATTATTGGTGTTGTTCTGGTCTTATGGTTAGGCAAGCCACTAATTGGAAGAAGAGGATCAATAGGTGATTGCAATCTATCTTCATGGGGCCAGTATCAAATTCAGGTTTTGAATACATCATCACTAAACCAATGGGGCAGCAGAGGCCGGAGATGGTGGTCTCTCTTTTGAGAAGCTTCAGTAATCTGGTGGGTAATTACCCTTCCCCCACGTTTCAACTTAAGCCTTCATATTCTAACTTCACTGCGAATTGTTGAGTGCCACCCTTGCCATTGCATTTCCACATTATTATGGTAGTTTTTATCAATATTTTGGTTTGTTGTATGTTTTTATCTCAATTTCTGGTCTTGATAGCAGAATTGGATATGATTATAATTTCCCCTCAAGTGTGCTTGTGCTTACGCAAAGATTTTTTTTTATTTTTTTCTGTTCTCTGTGCTTTGATTGATCATGAGTAACTGAGTTGGCTTAAATGAATGGATGACTACTTACGAATGCTGAAATGTCTGAGCTGTTTTTCATTGTAATATTATATTGATTGTTATTTGTGGGTGGGTGGGGGGGGGGGGGGAAAATTTTGATGGTGCAGGAGATACTTGCTCTTAAGGGTTCGTACATGATAAAAACAAAACAACCAATTTCTGAACTTGTGAGGGAAGTGATTTACCCTTTCATCTTTTCTAATCTTGGTCAAAGAAAGGATAAACAGAAAACAATACTTTCTTCCCACTAGGATTACCCTTTCATCTTTTCTAATCTTGGTCAAAGAAAGGATAAACAGAAACACAAATACCTTTCTTCCCAGAAGTTGCTGGAGAAGCAGCAAAGCCTCATTTTCAAGATTTTATATTATTTTATCTTAATTTCTGTGCTGAAAATTTAATTGGAATTTGAAATTGAATAAACAAGATTTCTTTCCCTGATTTAGGTGTCAATCCTCGGAATTTCATCGACGGAGGCCTTGAAATTTATTACTAAATAGTTTAAAATTGTGTAGCTTTCATAACGAACTAAACAGAACTTCACCAGCAGTATTCATTGTTGCAGGCTCACAAAAAGACATAAGCGCCTTGGCCTGTCAAACGATTCCATCTAATCTCCCGACTGCTGGTTTTAGAAGAGTATGTTGAGATACAAAATAATCCATCCTGCCATAGTGAAAACTGCAAATATATGAACCCAGAATAGCGCAGCTGCTGCCTCCTTTCCGTAACCTCTTTAATTAGTAACAGCACCTGCAACACAATTCCAAAAACAGTTAAACTATGCTATTAATATCAGCTACCGCGCTAGAAATAAAACCATCCATCTAGCCTAACAGAAGCAATCCATGGGAATCAGATATTATTCATGCTTCTTGTTCACCTGTCCTGAATCCTAATATACTTTGTAACACGAGGATATTCATTTTTCATATGCACTGCACATTTAGATGTTTTACCAGAAATGACAGATGTTGGCATAGAATGCTGAAGTAGTAGGACAAATCGGAACATTTTATCAACCTCAGGAAGGAAGCCAAGCCTATCAGCCACTTTACAATGCCCAGTCCTGCTGGGGGAACCAAGATTAAGCGCCCAATTATAATAGCCACAAGTGTTCGGATTCCATTTCTTTAACTTCCTGGCCCTGGTCCTGCAAATCATCCTACATGTTATGGTATTGTAGGTAAAACCCACATGGTGACCAAGATGTTTAACTTACCATCAACAAGGTTGTTTCTTGTAACGATAGTTATGGAAGAATATCTGTTTAGTTTGCGATGTTTGCTTTCTTTCTTAATAAAATTAAATGTTTCTATTTCTATATAAAAAAGGGTAAAGTACACAAATAGTCCCTCAACTATAGGGTGATATTTTTTTAGGTCTCCTGACTATTAAAAGTTATAAATTGGTCTCTGATTATAGGACATTATTTTATTGAGTATCCCGACTATTAAAGTTATATATTGGTCAACCAATTATTCATATTCCAAAATCATCCTTTTCGTTAAAAAAATTAGTGTAATATGAGACGAATATTAACCTATTGATTAGGATATAATAAAAATCTAATTCCAAAATATCAAAAGACATTCATATCACAGATAACATGTTAATATTCAGCTCATAAGACTGTCAAATTTTAATGGAAAATGATAAATTTGAAATATATGAATAGTTAAGTGACAATTTTATAAATTTTAATAGTTGATGGCTTTACAATATAATATCATATAATTGGAGGACTATTTTATAATTTTTAATAATTAGAGTATGTATCTTTATCTATAAAAAATAATTACGTACTTATCTGGGCGAGAAAAAACCCAAGGAGGTTAAAGTGCAGGGTATTGGGCATTTATCCGTTGTCTCTGGGCAATGAAGTTTGGCCCTTAGAGATCTAGAGTTCTTATGAGCCCAACCTAAACTCCACAAGCTCAGCTTCTCTTAAATCCTTAATCCTTACAACATTTCTCTGCCCTGGATCTTCGCCTCTACCAACTTCAATGGCTTTCCTCTCTGTTTCTTAGCGTTACCATGTGAATCTGAAGCCTAGAGCTTATCCCAGAATCTCAACCCCTTTGCATTCTTCACTACAACCCAAGATACCTCCCGAGATTTGAACAATGCGTCACCTCAACAGCAAGAACAAGTAGCCGTCACCAGCAGAACCCCGCGAGGTTAGACTCGAACCCTGAAAAAATAGAGGACATTATTGTAGAATGATGGAGAACCGGGCTTGGAAAACCCGCTTACAGAACTCCATCCGTGCTTTAGTCCCTAAATTCGACCATTCATTAGTTTATAACGTTCTCCACGGTGCTAAGTACTCCGAACATGCTCTCCAGTTCTTCCGGTGGGTGGAGCGGGCTGGTTGATCCGCCACGACCGTGAAGCCCACATGAAGATCATTCAGATTTTAGGTCGAGCTTCCAAGCTTAATCATGCCAGATGCATACTTCTAGACATGCCAAAAAGGGCGTTGAGTGGGATGATGATTTTTTTGTTGTTCTGATTGATAGTTATGGGAAGCCGGAATAGTTCAAGAAGCTGTCAAAATTTTCCAGAAAATGGAGGAGTTGGGTGTGAACAAGACTATCAAGTCTTATGATGCTTTCTTTAAGGTTATATTACGACGTGGTCGATATATGATGGCCAAAAGTTATTTCAATAAGATTTTGAGTGAAGGGATAGAACCTACTCGTCATACCTATAATATTATGCTTTGGGCCTTCTTTTTGTCGCTGAGACTCGAGACTGCTAATCAGTTTTGAAGATATGAAGACTAGGGGCATTTCACCAATGCTGTGACTTATAATACAATGATTAATGGATATACTCGGTTCAAGAGAATGGAGGAAGCTGAGAAGTTGTTTGTAGAGATGAAGGCGAAGAACTTAGCCCCTACAGTAATCAGCTACACCACCATGATAAAGGGGTATGTTGCAGTGGAGCAAGTTGACGACGGGTTGAGATGGTTTGAAGAGATGAAGTCCTTTGGTATAAAGACTAATGCAACAACATATTGTGTGACGCGGTCAAGACAAATGAGGCTAAGACTATTTTGAAGGAAATGATGGAGGGGTATGTTGCACCAAAGGATAATTCGATTTTCATCAAGCTGTTAAATAGTCAATGCAAATCCGATTTGAATGCAGCTGCTGATGTGCTCAAGGCAATGATTCGATTGAGTATTCCTACAGAGACTGGTCATTATGGTGTCTTGATCGAGAACTTTTGCAAGGCCAATGAGTTTGATCGGGCAATCAAGTTGCTGGATAAGCTTGTTGAGAAGGAAATTGTGCTGAGGCCAGAAAATTCTTTACAGATAGAAGCTAATGCATATAATCCAATGATTCAGTATCTATGCCACCATGGTCAGACAGGAAAAGCAGAAGTCTTTTTCCGTCAATTGATGAAGAAGGGTGTTCTGGATCCTACTGCATTTAATAATTTGACCGTGGGCATGCAAAAGAAGGTAATCCCAGTCTTGCTTTTGAAGTTCTAAAGACCATGGGTAGGAGAGGTGCCTAAAGATGGCGATGCATACAAATTGCTCATCGAAAGCTACTTAAGGAAAGGTGAGCCTGCTGATGCTAAAACAACATTGGACAGTATGGTCGAGGATGGACATCTTCCTGAGTCTGGCATATTCAAGTCGGTGATGGAGAGTTTGTTTGAAGATGGAAGGATTCAAACTGCAAGCAGAGTTATGAAGAGTATGATGGAGAAGGGAGTGAAGGAGCATATGGACTTGGTGTTTAAGATCGTAGAAGCTCTTCTCATGAGAGGTCATGTTGAAGAAGCCCTTGGAAGAATGAGTTACTGATGCAAAATGGGTGTGTGCAACCAATTTAGATTGTCTTCTATCTATTCTTTCTGAGAAAGGGAAGACTATTGCTGCTCTCAAGTTGTTAAATTTTGGTTTAGAGAGAGACTGTAACTAGATGTTTCAAGTTATGAGAAGGTGTTGGATGCTCTCTTAACTGCTGGAAAAACTCTCAATGCATATTCAATACTGTGTAAAATAATGGAGAAAGGAGGGATCACTAACTGGAGTAGACTTGAGGATTTAATCAAGAGCCTTAACCAGGAAGGGAACACAGCAAGCTGATATTCTCTCTAGAATGGTAAAAGGGTGGTGCAGCCAGTGGAAGCAAGAAAGGGAAGAAACAAGCACCTGTTCTTAGTTAAATTACCTTTTCATTAGAATTAAAAAGAAAAAAAAAACTTTAGTTGCTTCTATTGTGAGAATGATGGTCATGAGTTTTGTTAAGTTCTGAAAAAGGAAATTTGTTCTGATGTGTGCGGGAAGCTTATGGCTTCATTTGCAGTGGATATCTTGTACCCTGGATTTTTCAGGTCACATAATCTTTCCTTATTTGAATTTTGGCCCTCGGTCTTAGAATGGAACTGTGGAACTTAATATCATAAAATAGTATTGTACACTACATATTGTTTCATTCAACTGTCTTTGAGAATCATGTTGCAGTTGTTCAATATCTAGAGCCCTTTTTGCTCCTTTGTCCCTTCTGGTATTTGAAAATTTTTATCAGCCGGATTATTCAGGATATCTTGATTGAGTGGAAACTCTATGCTCTGATATTATGAGCCACTGTACTTTAGTGTCATTATTGATTTTATCATTAAATTCATAAATGTTATTTTTTAGCATTGAATGTTATTTTTCGTTTCAAATATATTATTGGAGATTAACTTGATAATAGTATGATGATGATGTGATGTTAAACTAAATATCATTTGATTGGCTATTTGATACCCAAAATGAAGTGAGATTTAATTGACGAACCTTTAGAAAGGAAGGCTAGTTAGGCCAACTTGTAAGTTCGTTACAATTCTAATTGATGCTTTTATAAGTTCGTTACAATTCTAATTGATGCTTTTATATAAAAATAATTTAATCCCCAAAATAGAAAATAAGCAATAGATTAGTGACTATTGATATAGTTTACCCAATTTTATTTATATTCTTTCAATTTTTATGATTTACTCCAAATTTCTTCGAACCTCTCTCATCAAAGGAAATACAGAGGTAAATTTTGGTTGGCCTAAAGTGAGTGTTGGGATGCAGCAAGTGGCAACTCTCACATCTACAACTAAGGATGCGGTGGCAGTACTGGCAGGCGACATCATTGTCAAATTATCATTCCTTGCCCATTTGTGATTTTTGTACTGTACGACACGTGTCTTAGATGCTACAGGACTTAACTGCATTCATTCAAATTTCTCCAAACTCAGCCGCTCACTCAACCAGCAGTCAGCACTACAGTTTAATACGTGTTACCTTGTTCATTTTCCAACGCTTTTCTTGGTTGGCTGTTTTTTTTCCAGGCCTCCCTTGAACTTCTGTATTTCTTCAACCCCAACCTGGATCCTTAGCTATTGTCAGGTCTGTATAATCACCGCTTCTCCCCTGTCAGAACTGCTTCTCCACATATAGAAACACACCCCTGACATTGATAGGTAAATCATCTCAATTATCTCTATGGTAACAATACCAATATTTATGGTTTATATAACATCTGATCGGGTTTTGGATTCTATCAGAGCTGTTGGCGGAGCATCAAAAGCTTAGTCCTTTCTTGCAAATCCTTCCAACATGTAGCCGATTGCTAAGTCAATGTTACATCTTTACTCTCTCTCATGCTTGGATCTGTTTTCCTTTCTTTATTTTTAACTACTCTTGTTAGATCAGTGTGATTGAGCTGATGAGACGTTCGGGTGTGCTTACTTTTCTATTACCTTGTGTTGGTCTTGGCTTGATCATGTACTCAACCCAATGTTTGTTCGTTAGCTATGTGCTGTAATAATAAAACTTTGACATCTCCCACCACACCATTGTGTCTTGGATAGTGCCTCAACACCGGAATTAATTGTCTAAGATTTTATAGGATAAAAATGCCGTCATCTTCAGCTGGCAAACATTCTCGACTGCATATTAAAAGCCTCAGGTCTACCCGGGTTATGGTGTGCTTTTCTTTTCCCTTTTGATTCAAGTGGCTATATATCTGTCACAGATGCATTCAATTTCAAAGAGCTTCTTAAGTTTTTAATTCCGAAAGCTTATTTATTGCATTTCAAGTTACTTACCTCTCTCGAGAAGAAAGTATGATTATGAGAAGCTAGCTTAAAAGAAGTGGCATTGTGACTGGAAATTCAGTTATCTCGTGAAAGTCTCACCCCCAAAAAAGCCCTGCTTGATAGCTTTGGTAAATTTGAATTCATAATATCTTTTGATGCTTAATCTGAGTGCAAGGATATTGAGTTGACCACCTTTGATTAGTTGGGATAAGAAATAATTTATCTGAAGCTGTGCATTTTCTTTGTTTAGCTTCAACATAAGTTTATATGATGCTTTAAAGCTCCATGTTTGAATTCATAATATCTTTTGATGCTTAATCTGAGTGCAAGGATATTGAGTTGACCACCTTTGATTAGTTGGGATAAGAAATAATTTATCTGAAGCTGTGCATTTTCTTTGTTTAGCTTCAACATAAGTTTATATGATGCTTTAAAGCTCATGTCTTGCTTGTAAGGTTTTCCTTTAATTGTTTCAATTAATGGGGATTGTTTTATTTTACTTGTGGTTAATGTTCTATTTCTATCCGTACTTTACAACCTTCATTATCCGTTGTGGTCCTTTTATGTCTTTCTAATTTGATTTTCAGTGCTATACTGCTTTCATGCATTGATATGGTTTTATGGCTTCATCTGTTGTTTTATATATGGTCTTCATATGCAGAGATATTTCAGGTCTCTGGAATGATGTCCAACCAAGGTTTTGGTGACTTTGACAGGATGAGGCGTAGAAGCCCCAGTCCTATGGCTTCTTCAAACATTATGTCAAACATTTCTGGTACTGGATTAGGCAGTTGGAATAGTCTTCCTCAAGAGGTATGTTTATATTCTTTGTTGGTTAATTGAATGCTTTCTTTTATTTGAACAATATATGTCATGCCAGCATATAAGTCACATTTGGTACAATTTTATGCTTTTTGTTCTTTGAATGCTTAAGAGTGTTTCTGGTAAATACCCTTACAATTTGAGTGTCTAAAAATCAGAAAGGATAAGCATAAACGTGCTGAAGTCTTTCTGTTTCCTGAAATTATAAAGATCACAACAAAAAAAAAGTTTGAAGTGGTTTCTCTTGCTTTAGTAGTAAGAAAATGAGCTTTAAAATCATTTCCTACACTGATTATATTCTGCTTAAAAATGCAGACCGTGTCAGAGATTATAGTTTAGTTAGCTCTACTTCCTTCTATACTTGTTTGCGTTCTGTAAGATTCATATTGTCCAGAGCAAACATTATATGTACCATTCCTCTAACATTTGACCCATTTCGATATGTTTGGTGCATGCATATCATATTATAGTGCAAATAATATGTTTCTTCTCTTTTTGGCTCTGGTTTCCAAGTTCAATTCAATAAACAAGGAAAATAGCCAAATTATCACTAGAGCCTTTTCAAATGGTGAATATATGAGTTTCTTATTAACCCTCTTGGTCTCTGATTGATGACACTAAACACAAAGGTTATTTAGTCTCCAATAGTTTGCTTGACAATGGATTATCTTACGTACTCATGAGAACTAAGTTTATTCTGTCCAAAATCCATTGGTTGCCAACAATGCCAAGTTAAATGTACTCGGACTGCAGAAGGCTTTGGTCAATATAATATCTACAAGTTCTTAACCTTGAGGTCGTGGGATCGAGTCCCACGGAGGGCATTTCATAATTCGGAGGTCTCTTACGGAAGCTGCTCTCAACCTGGTGTTGGGGGTAGCCTACTATCTTACCTCCCCCTTACCCCATACATATAGAAAAGGGACAGCCATTTTATCAGTTTCATTTTTAGTTGCTGAGATGTATAACTTTTAACTTCCTTTATTTATCACTTTGTATTCAAGCTGTTAACGTAACATACTGAATCTTTTTGTCACATGTTAGTACCTGATCTTTAATGAAGCATTGGGAAAATATATATTGGAAAATCAAGTTAGTGTGAAGGAGGTATTTCAAGCTAAAACTTATTATCAATTACGTGCTACTCCCAGTCATTTGGATTGCGCCTTCTGATCTTTTGTGGTACTCTTGCCTTTTGAATTTTTGACAGAGACTAAGTAAACTCTGGATGCCGATGGACTGCAAGGTGCACCAGCAAGCCCTAGTTCATACACTGTTAAGAGGATCTCGCGTCTTGAAATTCCTGTCAATACATATCCAAATGTAGCTTTATGGAACTGGTATACATTAGATTAAAACTTAGTCATTAATTATATTATAATTCAATTGAATGGAACATATGTTTTATGAGTATTGATGACTAGACTCTGATTTTTGTACTTGTTACTCTAGTTCATTTTGTTGGACGATTCTAGGGCCTAGAGGCAATTCATTGAAGCGGGTTAGAAGCTACTACTAGTTGCCGTGTATACGTCAGGCAAAAGTATCAATAAAGGATCCAGACAAGGTAAGCTAGAAAAGTACTCTTGTTGCTGTAAAGTTCTGATAGTGTTTGCTATCCCTCATTGAAATTCAGCTGAAGTTGACAATCATGCAATGAATTTCTGGTTGATAAGCCAAAGCACCCCCGCCCCCAAATCCATTTTTTCTCTTTTATTTTCTTTCAACATAAAAACCAGACGGTTTTGGATAATAATTTGCCATCTTTAGGAAGAGCAGCTCAGAGGTAGACCTGGCTATGAGCACCTGAATGAGCCACTCCACATCTAATTGAAGATGATTTACCGGCTAATGTTTCGATATAAGGCTTAGGCATGCTCAAGAAATCGTGGAAGAATTACTGAAACCTGGGGTATGTGTTGCTATCTTGTTCTCCTATTTTTGTTAGCTATAGCCATAGGTTGCTCTCATAAATAATTACATCTTGAAACTCCTTATTATCATGAAATCGCCTGTGAAAATATTTGGCTTCCTCGTGGTTACGTGCAGAACCATTTTCCTTCTTTCCTTTTCTCTAAACTTGATATTCTCATATGTAGGATGAGTCATGGTCCAAGCGGTAGTTTCGCCTTTTAATTGCAGTGGAATGAAAGGTCCCAAAATAGGACGCTTAGAGTTTTAGCATTATTATATCATCCGATTTGCTTTTAAATCTAAGCCAAATGTACCTTTTAATCATTGTACATCAGTTCAGCACAACTTGAAACAATTAGGCTAACAATGATTTCTGGGGATCTTTGTAATTGTCTGTTCAGTGTTAAAATGTTGTGTTTTTTGAATAGAAGAGAATAGAAGAGTTATAGAGTGGTTCTTGCATTTTATGTTGGAGAGGTCAGATTTACTGTAACTCATACATCCATTGGATTCATTCTTGTGTTAAAAGCTATATAAGGTGTGCATAATGATTATATATAATGATGTCTTGTGTTCTAAGAATGTAAGCTCTTGTTTTCTGGGGGGGGGCTCTCTTAATGGCTAGATAGAGCATGGAATTTGCATCTTTTGTTAAGATGGTGAAGTTGGAGACCAAATTAGCTTGTCATCGTCTTCTAGGAAGAACCTTATAAATTGTGGACTAAGTTTATCGTTTTGGTCTTGAGTTAGGGCCCAAGAGTTTTGGTGGTTGGTTATGGGTGTTGTGTAAATTAAAATTTAGGGGACTAAAGTGGTTTACCTATGGTTAATTTTGTAAGCTGAAAACCCTGCCATATATTATGATTTTACGTGAACGACTCCCCCTTTTCTTCTCACTATGCTTTTCTTCTTTCTTCCAATTTTTTTTTTCTTCTCTTTTCCATTCCAAGTGAGAGTTCATGCATTTTAAGTCCATGTGGTGAAACCAAGGTGAGAATGTCAATCTTCACCCTCCAACTTTGTTTTAAGTTCCATTTCATTAGTTAGAGAATTTGTGAGATCTAGGATTCTAGGTAAGTTTTGAGTTATAGGAGTTTGTTTTGATGTTATTAAACCCTAGATGGATTGGTAATCCATTTTCTCATTTTGTTTAGTGAATAGATGAAAAGCTCAAGAGCTAAAGGAAAAGAAAGGTTGATCTTGAATGAGTTGAGAAAGTTTATAGCCATCAAAGGAGCAAGGTAACGCCTTTATAACCTCTATACTTTTACTAAGTCATTAGAAGTTCAAGATAGTTTAAATGTTTGTTGAGCATGATAGCATTTTTATGGTGAAATTCTTGATTTAGAGTATAAATGTGTTTAAAGCCTCTATTATGACCCTTGTTGATCAAATAACTTTAAGCATGTTTGGGGACCTCACTAAGGTCTTTGGATTGAAAAAATAGATTTTTTCGTACTTGTTTTATGACTTCTACAAGTAGAGTATCGATACTGTAGGATAATATCGATACTTGTTCTTCATTTCTAGGTAGAGTGTCAAAACTCTTTCAAGAGTATTGAAACTTTGGGTTATAGTTTAAAAACTCTCAGAAATTTTCGAAACTGCCAGAACAGAATGTTTAAAAGTATCGGTATTTATATAAAGTATCGACATTTTTGTAGGAATATTTATACTCTTAGGCTAGCATCAATACTTCCAGTCTATTTTGGGCAAAAATGTTAGTTTTTAAGGGAATTAGAATCGAGGTACCCAACACTTCATTTTATCATCAAATAAGACTACAAGTGGAAATATGATATTAATATTACACTTAGAAACAAGATCAATTAGGATGCCACAAAAATAATCTTTGATGATGCTCGGAAACGGTAGAACCCTCAGTGCACCATGATGTCTACCATAAAGTATAGAGTGCAGTATACGAGTATACTCACTATTGCAATTATCAGTTAGCTTGAGCAAGATTGTCTTGAACACTTTTAGTATGACTTAGTTGTTAGTGTGACAAGGCTAGTTTTAACTTAGATTAGAATTTTTCCTTATGTAGGTTAGTCCATGAGCTTTTTTAGCATGATCTAGACCTAGACAGTGCATAGTATGTCTCGAATTCATCTTAGAAGCATGTATAATTGTAAATCCCAATTTGTATATTTTTGTATGAGTCATAGCTCATTTCAGACTATGATATGTATGATTTAAATATTATTTTAGAAACTCCTAATGTAAATTATTTTATTTAAATTGTAGTTGTTATTTTAGCATGCGTGGTTACAAAGGGTCATTTTTAAAACGGAAAAATTTAAAAGAAAATTTGGTTAGCCACTCCAGTGATTTCGTGTTGCACTCTGATCGGTCAAGTGTCGTACTGGTTTAGGGTGTTACATTTAGTGGTATTATAACGTTAAGTTTAGAGTTCCTAAGAATTGTAGGTCAGAGTTAGTAAAAGTTTATGAGTATACATGCATTATAGATGTGAAGATACTTCCTTCTGATTATATAGTGATGGAAACTCCTCTTATTGATTAAATTTTCAGAGTTATTTATGATGAGAGTCTATCATAGTAGGAGGGTAAGGACAAGAGTATAGCTTTCATCGCGGGCAATATCAATGATGATTTCATTATCGAGACAATTTTGAGGAGCCCAGGGATGTGGGAGTTGAGGAGGCAACTTTCTTTAGAAAGAAGACTGCTACCCTGAGGCGTATAGCCAACCATACTAGGACTCCAGTAGCCTCACCTACCTAACCATCCTACCTGTTATAGCACTGTAGAATCCTCTGTTGAGAGACTCAGGAGGTATCAGACCACATACTTTCAGGATCATGAGACGATGACCCAGTAGTGTTTGATCAGTGGTTTGAGGGAGACTTAGAGACCTTTCGTCAGCTACACCTCACTCTTAAGGGTATGGTCGAGTTGTCACCTCCTTGCTGAAGGGTGGCTCAATAGATTGGTAGGATACAGTCGAAATGTCCATAGAGCCTGAGTGACCTACTTGGGAGCAGTTTTTTGTGGAGTTTTACTAGAAGTATATAGGTGAGGCTCACATGGATGATCTTAGAGATTAATTTTTACAGTTGACGCAAGGAACTGTTCTGTGTTTGAGTACGAGGCAGAGTTTTTTTGACTCAATCGGTACGTGCCAATGCTAGTATTGTCAGAACACTTTCGATGTAGGGAGTTCAGGGAAGGCCTCTGCCAGAATATCCTCACCTATCTATCCACCAATCCCCCTAGCGATTTATCGAGTTGGTCCACCAGGCCAACCTTAGAGAGGGTGCTAGGGAGGGGAACTACAGTTACGAGTTCTACTCCTGAGCAGTCAATGGAGCTGCTGAGTTATCAAAACCATCACAGTCATCTAAGATAGCATGAGACTCTTAGGGTTCTTAGAGAACTTCACAGGGCCAGTATAGTAGACCAATTTATCAAACAAGGAAAAGAGGTGGTAGATCTTATCAACGCAGGATACCTTTGGCCACTACCTCATTAATGAGCTCAGGAGGTTCGTTGAGGGCACAATCTCAGCCTATCTATTTAATTTACGGTCGGAGGCATACTGTCAAGGGTCCCGAGGTTACTATAGATGAGGTTGTTGGGACCATTTTATCAGAGTACCTAGAGGTTAGTGATGTGGTACCAACTTTGACGCAGAGGTTGGCCCCATCAATTTAAAGGGGTAGAGGCTTCCATAGGTGTAGTAGCTAAGCATCCGACCACATCGGTATGGGTGCGAGCCAATATAGAGCCCATATTTGATGTTCAGTATGTAGTCCGGGCCCATGAGGATTACGACATCATTGACGTGATTTCAAATACCTTTAAAATGTTTTCTCTTCCAATTACTATATTAATTGACCCATGATCCAACCATTCCTATATGTTATGACCTAGTTTAAGAGAGAAATATTCTAACTAAGAACCTCAATATATGATTCAGAGTATCTAGTCCTTTAGGATTATATGTCCTAGTCGATAAGGTCCATCGTAGATTATTTGCTAAGATTTAAGGTGAAACTTTTTCGGTTGATTTAGGATATATATAGGGTTTAAGCTTAGGGTTTAGGGTTTGATTTGATTAATTTTGGGTATGGATTGGCTATCAGAGCACGATGTGAGTTTTAGGTGTAAGCTTCGACGGCTTAAGCTCAGGAAAGATGATGGTATTAGGATTGTGATGTTTGGCGAGAGGCCAAGAGGTGCAAAGGTTATTTTGGCTCTTAAAGCTCAAAGGATGCCTGATCAGGGTTGTGAAGCCTTTTTGGCTCATATAGTTAACTCTAGGGAAGTAGTTCTACAGATTTAGGACATCTAATCGTCAGAGATTTTCCAGAATTTTTCCTGAGGAGTTACCAGGGTTACCACTGGATTGAGAGTTAGAGTTTGGCACTAAGGTAATGTTAGGGTCCACTCCGGTGTCCATTACCCTTATGTATGACAACGACGAAACTAAAAGAGTTAAAGGTTTAAATTCAAGAGTTGCTAAAAAAAGGTTTCATCCAACCAAGTATCTCTCCATGGGGAGTGTCAATTCTCTTCGATAAGAAGAATGACGGGTCGATGAGTTATGCATCGACTACCGACAGTTGAATAAAATGACCATCAAAATCATTGTCCCTTACCTAGAATCGATGGCCTCTTTGACCAGCTCATGAGAGCGTGTCTTCTCTAAAATAGACCTATGATCCGAGTACTACCAGTTGAAAGTTAAAGAAGCGGACATAGAGAAAATGACGTTAAAGATAAGATATAATCATTATGAGTTCCTGATAATGCCGTTTGGACTCACCAACACCTTGACGACATTCATGGATCACATGAACCGAGTTTTCCACTCGTACTTAGATCAGTTTGTGGTGGTTTTCATAGATGATATTCTAGTGTATTCGTGTTCAGAGTATGAGCATGATCGACACCTCCGCATAGTTCTTCAAACTCTTTGAAACCGACAGTTGTTACCAAGTTTAAAAAGTATAAGTTTTGGTTATCCAAGATTTCATTTTTGGGGCATGTAATGGCATAAGATGGCATCCGAATTTATCTTTATAAAGTTCAAGAAGTTCTTAAGTGGGAGCCACCCAATAGCGTAACTGAAGTAAGTAGTTTCTTAGGTTTTGCGGGCTACTATAGTCACTTCATAAAGGTTTTTCGATGATAGCTGCCCCAATGACAAAGTTACTTTAGAAAGGTGTACCGTTTGTGTGGGGGTGAGAAACAACAATATAATTTCGAGCAATTTAAGACCCTGTTGACCCAAGCCCCAATCTTAACCTAGCCTGAGTCGGGAAAGAAGTTTACCGTATATAGCGATGCTTCGCTAAATAGTCTGAGATGCGTTTTGATGTAAGATAGAAAGGTAGTAGCGTATGCATATTGTCAATTCAAGCCTCACAAGCAAAATTACCACACCATAATTTAGAGCTTGTAGTGGTTGTTTTCACGCTCAAGATTTGGAGGCATTACTTGTTTGGGGGAAAATGTCAGATCTTCACATATCATAAAATTTTAAAGTATTTGCTTATCCAGAAGGACATAAACTTGAGGCAGAATAGTTGGGTGGAATTGCTTAAGGATTATGACTGTGTTATCGATTATCTCCCTGAAAAAGTGAACGTTGTGGCTGAGGCGCTGAGCCGAAAGTCAATGTCAGAGCTTAGAGCCTTGTTACGCGCCTGAGTATATCCAAAGATAGAGGCTTATTAGCCGAGCTTAAAGTAGAACACAAGTTAGAGGGTAAAGTTAGGAGACTTTAGAGTTCTGATAGTACCATAAGATCTCACGTGGAGCAAGTCCACTATGGCAAGGCCCAAGGGTTTGAAGTGCGAGATAGTGATGTATTGTATTTTAGAGGTCGATTATATGTGTCTAATGTTGAGAAATTTTATAGTAATATGCTTCATAAAGCCCATTATAGTCCACTTTCTCTCCATCTTGGTAGCAATAAGGTATACCAAAAGCTTTGACCGTTGTACTTTTGGTTAGGTATGAAAAGTGAAGTTTTTGAGTTTGTAGCAAAGTGTCTAGTGTGTCAACAAGTTAAGGCAGAACATCAGGTTCCCTCAGGGTTACTCCAGCCAATTCAGATACCACAGTAGAAATAGGACCGAGTGACTATGGATTTCGTGACGAGATTATCGACGGCGAGACACAAATATGATGTTGTGTGGGTGATAGTATATCTGTTGACCAAGTCTACTCACTTTTTACCGGTCATAATGTTCTTCACCTTAGAGAGGCTAACACAACTCTATATTCGTGAGATAGTGAGGTTGCATGGAGTCTCGACTTATCTTAGATAGATACCCTAGACTCACTTCTCAGTTTTGGAAAGCTCTTCATAGTTCCCTAGGTACCAAGTTTCATTTCAGCGCCGCATATTACCCTCAGACAGATGGTTAGTCAGAGCGCATTATTCAAATTCTTGTGGATATGTTAGGTATATTATTATAGATCTTGAGGGTAGTTGGGAAGATCATATACCATTGGTGGAGTTCGCGTATAACAACAATTATCAATCGAGCATCCAGATGGATCCATATGAAGCTTTGTATGAACGCAAGTGTAGAAGTCTTCTTTGTTAGACTGAGCTTAGTGAAGGGAAAATAGTGGGACCAGATCTGATCCGAGAGACTTAAGAAAAGGTCAAGGTAATTCAGAACAGGATTAAGGAGGCTTCAGATAGGCAGAGATCGTATGCAGATTTGAAATGTAAATAAATTGATTTCGAAGTGGGAGACATGGAATTCCTTAAGGTGCCACGTGGAAGAAAGTACTTTTGTTTGGACGCAAAGGAAAATTGAATCCGCGTTTCATTGGTCCATATGAGGTGCTCGAGAGAGTAGGGTCAGTCACTTATCCTTTAGCCTTACCCCTAGAGTTGGAGTGCATTCATAATGTGTTTCATGTGTCCATGCTTAGAAGATTTCATTCTGACCCGTCTCATGTCCTGTCCTTAGAACAAATTGAGTTGAGCCTCGACATGTTTTATGAGGGTGAGCCGATTAGAATCGTAGAGAGAGAAGTGAAAGATTTGAGAAACAAGAAGATCTATGTAGTAAAAGTACTATAGAGGAATAAGGGATCGAGGAAGCTACTTGGGAAACAGAGGAAATATAAAAAGCTTCAATATTCAAATCTTTTCTATCCAAATAAATTTTGAGGATGGAATTTCTTGTTAGGAGGGGAGAGTTGTAACACCCCGAAACACATGTTAGTAGTTTGGGTCAACCCGAGACCCAAAGATGTGCTTAAAGGACCTTATAAATTAGTTGACCAAGTTTATTATTTTTTGGCTTGAGTTAGGGCCCAAGAGTTTTGGTGGTTGGTTATGGGTGTTGTGTAAATTAGAAATGTGGGGGACTAAAGTAGTTTACCCATGATTAATTTTGAAAGCTGAAAATCCTCTCATATATTATGTTTTAATGAATCACTCCCCCTTATCTACTTACCAAATTCTCTTCCTATTTCTTTCATGATTTCTTTCTTACCTCTTTCATTCCAAGTGAGAGTTCAAGCATTTCAAGTATAGTGTGGTGAAACTAAGGTGAGAATGTCAATCTTCACCCTCCAAGCTTTGTTTTAAGTTTCATTTTATTAGTTTTTATACATAGAACCAAAAATAGGTCTTGAGAGATTTTTGGGAATCTATGGATTCTAGGTAAGTTTTAAGTTATAGGAGTTTGTTTAGATGTTATTAAACCCCTAGATGGATTGGTAATCCATTTTCTCATTTTGTTTAGTGAATGAGATAGAGAAGCTTAAGAGTTAAAGGAAAAGAAAGGTTAATCTTGAGTGAGCTGAGAAATTTCTAGCCATCCAAGGAGCAAGATAACACCTTTATAACTGTTCTATACTCTTAGTGAGTCATTAGAAGCTCAAGATAGTTTAAATGTTTGAGTTAAGCATGATAATCATTTTCATGATGAAATTTTTATTTTAGAGATAAATGTGTTTGAAGCCTCTATTATGACATTTGTTGATCAAATCAAACTTTAAGCATGTTTGGGAAGCTCACTAAGGTCTTTGGGATTAAAAAATAGAGTTTTTCGTATTTTTTTATGACTTCTGCAGGTAGAGTATCGATATTATAGGGATAGTATCGATACTTGTTCTTCGTTTCTAGGTAGGAGTATCGAAACTCTTTCAAGAGTATCAGAACTTTGGGTCATAGTTTCGAAACTCTCAGAAACTTTCGAAACTGGGCAGAACAGAATGATTAAAAGTATCGGTACTTATGTAAAGTATCAAACTTTTGCAGGAGTATTGATACTCTTGGGCTAGTATCAATACTTTTAGTCTGTTTTGGGCAAAAATGTCAGTTTTTAAGGGAATTAGACTCGAGGTACCTCAAACACTTCATTTTATCATCAAATAAGACTACAAGTGAGAATATTAATTATATTAATATTACACCTAGAAACAAGATCAATTAGGATGACATAAAAATAGCCTTGGATGATGCTCGAGAAACGATCAGGACACTCGAGATCCTTTAAAAATGTTAGCATTATCAAAATATAAATTCAGTCCAGATATCCTAGGTAGTGTGCGAGGAACTTAAAGCTAACTAGCTTGGGCGCAAGGTCCTACACTCAATGAGTGGGTTAGTCGAGGGGTTGACTGTGCAGAGATTTCGGGCAACCAACCTTGGTAGACTAGAGGGGTGCGTGAGCTCCGAGATGAATAACCCTCAGCTGTGACATGATGTCTACCATAGAGTAGAGAGTGCAGTATTCGAGTATACTCACTATTGCAATTATCAGTTAGCTTGAGCATGACATGAACACTTTTAGTAAGGCTTAGTTGTTAGCGTGGCACTAGGTTAGTTAACTAAGTGTTTGGAATTTGCTTCCTTACACAGGTTAATCGAAGAGCTTTTTGACAGCAGTGATCTAGGCCTAGATAGTGCAAAGTAAGTCTTGAGTTCATCTTTAGAGGGCATGTATACTTGTAAACCTTGATTTGTATATTTTTTTATGAGTCGTAACTCATTTTAAACTATGACCTGTATGATTTAAATATTATTTTGGGATCTCCTAATGTAAACTATTTTAATTAAATTGTAGTTGATTTATTTTAGCATGAGTGTTTATAAATGGTTATTTTTAAAACGGAAAAAATTAAAAAGAAAATTTTGGTTAGCCACTCCGGTGGTTCTATGTGGTATTCTAATAAGTCGATTGTGTATCGTACTGGTTTGGGGTGTTACAGAAACAACCAATAACCTAGAAATTGATTGATTCATATGCTTTTATAATGAAAAATGTTACGTGTTTGTGTTGATATATGTGTACAATAGATAATACACAAACTTTTTTAGGTAGAATTAGTGAACTTTTCCTTGTATCTTTTTCTTTCATTTTAGGGTAAAGTATGCATTTAATACATAAACCCTCATTTTTTGTTTATTTTAGTACTTAAATTTTCAATTTCCCCAAAACTATACCTAAATTTAGTTTTTTTTGTTTCATTTTAAAACCCTTGTTCAAAATTTAATGTTAAGTTTTGAAAAAAATTATAAGTTTAGGTACTAAAACGGACTAAAACTGATAGTTTATGTATTAAACCATTAAATTTTTAATGGCAGTTACTAAAATAAAATAAAAACTAAATGTTATGTATAAATTTAAAAATTGAAAGTTTAAGTATTAAAACATACCAAAAATAATTTAAATATTAAATCAGTAGTTTACCCTTCATTTTAATTCTTAATAATATAAAATTGCTTTAAGAATAATCAAAATTATTGATAACAGATCATGACACCAGAAAGTTATATTCGAATTCTTTTAATGATCAAGAAAATTATTTTATTATCACTTATTTTTTAGTTTTGTCCACTTTTGGTCACTGATTTCAAAATACATAAGATATGGCCACTTACGTTTTTATTTAATTAAGATATGGTCACTTTCATTTTTATTTAATTAAGATTTGGTCATCCCGAGTTAACTTTCGTTAACAACAATTAAATATTTTTTATATACTCACACATGTGGTCCTTGTTATTACATATTCTCTCAATTTAGTCATACTTTTACTAAATTAAAATAAATTTAATCATCCAATTGAACGATGCCACATGTCATGCCAGTAAGGTTGTTCAAAAACACCCGAACCTATTGAACTGACTTGTCGACCCGATGAACCAGTTAAAAAGTATCAGCTATTTATAATAAAAATAGCCAATTTTTCGGGTCGGGTACCCGACCAAGTTTCTGGGTCTAGCATGGGTCACAAAATGTTTGTTAACCAGGTACCCTCTGACACAGTACCCGGTTTATTATATATTTTTATTTTTATTTATATTAAATTTTTATTCATAATCCTCAAATTATTTCACTCTAACGTTCTAAAATATTAAGTTTTTAAATTTTGACACCATAACGTTCTAAATTCTTAATTTCTTAAATTATTTCACATTAACGTTCTAAATTATTTTTTAAAATATTTATTTTAACTTCAAAATATTTGAAATTTAATTATATTTCTTTATTTTAAATTTTAATAAATTTTATTTCAATTATGTAATTTGAATTTTTGAACTTTATGTGTGGATTATATATATTATAGACTTAAATTTTTAGAATTTTTTATATAATTTTTCAAAAATAATAAAATTTTAAAAAAATAAAAAATTATGAACCGGGTACTTGTGACTTGAATTATATAATATAATTTTTATATATTAACTTAAAATATTTTTATATTAACTTATTAAATATATTTTACTGTTAACTTAATTTAAAATATTTTATTTTTATTTTCATTTAAAAATATATAATTTATTTTAATTTATTAAATGTATGATTAAATTGAAAGGATATGTAAATAAAAATGATAAAATGTGTGAATATATCAAAATATTTAACTGTTGTTAACGGTTGTTAGCTCTGAGTGATCAAATATTGTTTAAATAAAAACCTAAATGATCATATCTTATAAATTTTGAAATCAGTGACTAAAAGTGTACAAAATTAATAGATAAGTGACTAACCATGTAGTTAACGCTAAAAAAATTGTAATTTCTCAAATAATTCGAAGGTATCAACATTTCCCTATTTTCTTTTGATAATATATCACCAAATTAACCTATTACTCAGTCTTGGCCCAACAATTTCCATCTCTGCAAATACTATCTCAGATTTTGGTACAACCTTTTCAACTACATTTCTCGCAGTCCCTTTGCTCTTTTTCTGCATAGTAATAACCTAGGATTTTTACTTATTTTCTCTTCTGCTCTTTGTAGAGTTGAGTTTGAGGAATCAAATTCGATCGATCAAATGCTGCAATGGCTCGGTATCGTTTCTCGGAGTTACGAGACAATTGCTCAGCACGAGTGATACTCGCTGCCTCCGATCTCAACCACCACGTGTAGTTTCGTTCCCTCAAAACCGGTTTCAGCCCTCTAAGCTTTACGTTCCCAAACTTCACACCCCATGCGCTGGAGGAGGCGATGAAAACCACGGGGTTGGTGGTAGCGGAGGTGGTGATAGAGGAGATGGCGATGGAAACCACGGTTTGTTGGTAGAGGAGATGGCGATTCCAACGATGATTCATGGAAGGGCTTTGGCGTTCTGGGCCTTCTCCTAAGTGGATGGAAAGACAGAGTTACAGCGGATCCCCAGTTCCCTTTCAAGGTTTTAATGGAAGAGTTGGTTGTGGTGAGTGCTTGTGTTGTTGGAGAAATGTCTACACGTCCTAATTTTGGTCTTAATGAGCTTGACTTCGTTTCTCAACTCTTGTCGTCGGTTCGATTTTGAACTTCACTCTCTGTATCTTTTGGCTCCGACAGCCTCAGCATCTTCTTCTTCTTCAAGTCTCCCTGCTCTCTTTGCAAATTGTCCACCAGGTCATATGTTTGAACCGGGTGCTTATACCCTGATGAACCGTCTCGGTACTTTTGTCTACAAAGGAGTTGTATTTGCTGCTGTTGGATTTGTTGCCAGCCTTGTGGGAACTGCAATCTCAAATGGGTTGATCAAGTTGAGGAAGAAGATGGATCCCAATTTTGAAACACCCAACAAACCTCCTCCTACCTTGTTGAATGCCCTCACCTGGGCTGCACACATGGTGTTAGCAGCGATTTGAGGTATCAAACCTTGAATGGGGTCGAGTTTCTACTGGCCAAGGGACTTCCCCCCTTGGTGTTTAAGTCATCAGTCTTGGTTCTGAGGTGCTTAAATAATGTAGTCGGGGAATGTCATTTGTGATACTCGCAAGGATGACCGGGTCTCAGAGTGTTGAAGAGAAGCCACCAAACTGAAGATGAACAAGTTGATTGATGGTGGTGACAATTTGGAGCCCAATCAGTCGACTGTTAAGTGATTTTTTCCCCGTTCCCCCCCCCATCATCCTTGGCTGTTTTAGCCATAGAATAAGATCCAAGATATCTCCGGATTTAATGTCATTTCATGGGTTTAGATTTATTATTATCTATTACTATATCCTTCATAAATAAAGAGAGAGAAGGTAACATTTTTGTATTCACCAGTGGCAGAATCCATGAACACTACACTTCCTCTTGATTAGAGGCAAGGCTATGAAGTGAAAATTCAAACTAGCAATGCCTAAGGATCCCCTTGACCGTTAAAATTGTGTAAAAAGATTAAAACTAAGCATACAAAAAGACAGGATTCCCATCCTCTTACATGGATTGAAGCAAAGGCCAGACGCAAAGCATGGATTGAAGCTGCACGAGTGTGGTGCTTAAGATCTTATATGACAGCCTCTGGAGCAGAATTGCAGTAAGGTGTGTGCAAGCAAACTAACTTGCTGCAAGTCAAACAGAGAGCAGCAAGACCAACTCCTACAGCAAACCCGCAGCTGCTTTTTCGCATATCTAACCTTACTGCTCTTTGAACTATTCTAATATAACATGGGACCAATCCTCCACAGGCCAAAACCATCACATGGTCCAGACCACTGTAGTCAATTCCAGCCAATATTGCTCCAATTACAGATATTGGGCCTATGAAGCCAATTAGAGCTGCTGCTGCGAGAGAGCCATACCAACTGCCAGTAGCTCCAAAGATGCAGCTGGCCACTGCTGCACCACGGGGAAGCCCATGAAGGGGACAGGAAGGACCATGTGCCGGCCAAGTCCATAAGCTTTTGGTCCAGCCACTCCTAGTTCAAGTCCTTCGGCAAGTGCATGAAAAGCCACAGTTCCACATGCTAAAAATGACTTGAGTGTGAGAACACTCACGGGAAATCTTGTTAGTGTCGGTAGGTTATTAGAAGTTCTTTTGTTAGAAACAATCACCAAAATAGCAGAGCTTGAAACATGGACAAATGCAGCGCCTACAGTTAGTAGCAACATAAGTGGTAAGAACCCCATTTTGGAAGACAAAAGTAGTTGCAGAGGTCGCCAGGCACCAAGGATGAAGGCAATGCCAGATGCAGTACCCATGAGAAAGGCATGCTGTAGACAGAAAGCAAGAGCAAATGCAACAAGAACAAGACCACCCAGTAAAGGTCCAAGACCAAAAAGCAACGAAACAACGAAGCCAGAAGCATTCGCAGAACTGGAGATTCAAAAACATTGGAATTTAGTCAATGAGGATATGAAATCACAACACAGCAGCTAAGAGTAGAGGCAGCATTTTTGGGATAAAAGCAGATGGCCAAATTTTACCAAGGGTGACAAGCCCAAATATCAAGCCTAGTAAAAACTACATCCGCCTAATCCATCTGAATCACCTAGCATGCACAGAAAGATATGACCGTGTCAACACAGAGAACAAAAAGGCATAATATTGTTGAAACAAAATCAGAATCATCGTTAATAAAAGAGGTTTTAACAACAGCAAGATGCAGGATAGAGGATATCAAAAGAAACCCAAAGTAACTGAATTTACTGATGCAATGATGTAATGTTCTTCTCAACAAACAATAGTTCAATTAACTTACTTAAAGTCATGACTGAAGTTTTGGAACAGAGTGCTTAGTGCTTCCATTAATGCTACTGAAAGCGTAGCAGCTGATGCCACTGGAGTTGGCAAGGCTTCCTATTAGAAGAACAAGGACAGAGGAGGGAGGAAACATCATTTCTCTAGAGCAGAGAAGAAAGCATAAAAAAATTAAACATGGTCAAAGAAGATTAATCTTTCCAATTTACAATTTATTGTTCAATAAAAATTGTTCTGTGACCTTTTTAGGCTTTGCAGAAGAGGGTGAAGAAGCTTGGCAAGTTCTTTATATTGTGAACTAACCAATGAAACTGTTCTTCATAGGATATGAGTCAGAATAGAACACGTCTAGAAAGATTATTGTAAAAGCAAATCCTTATTCTTGAAGATTCAAACATTTATTTTAAGTGAACGAATAGCAATACCTTAAATGCATCAGGGAGAACCTCATCAACAGCCATCCAAATCATACATCCAGCAGCAAAACCAGTACAAAAGGACAGGAATTTATTAAATGCATCGGCACATATAAAAGAAGGAACCGCAACAGTTGTCTGGCAAAAAAAAGTTGAGAAGAACAAAAGTTATATTGATTTACCCTCACATGACCTTAATAGTTGACTTTTATCCTTCCTTTTTCCCATTTTAACAGATGAAACACAGTAGACACCTCACTACAGTAATATAAATCACACTTGAAAGTTTTTAAGATTTCTCAAAAACCCTAGAAATCAAGTTGGTACCTATAAATTGTCTGTTGACAATGATCCGCCATTGAAGTTATTTTTCCCGGTCTTTAATTTTAACTAACTTTTATACTTAAAAACCTTTTCTTCTTTTACTATTCTTTTTCAACCTGATCTTGGAAGTTCCAGTTTTATTTGATACAGATAGACGTGCTCAACGATTGACAAACAGAATTACATGATTAGATACCTGAGGTAAGGATGTAATTGTACTTCATAGCATTGCATTCTGCGGAGAAACACCCCTTGATGCAAGAACCGTGCTCACAGCCAATCCCTCGGGTATGTTATGTACAGCTATGGCCAAAGTTACCAAAAGGCCTCGAGTTTAACCTTTTGAGCCGGCAAAGGAAACTCCAACACCAGAGCCCTCTCCAAATGAATGCAGCGTCATAATTCCAACGATAAGAACAACTTTAGTTGCATCAGCTCCTTTTATATCCAGCATGCTTACTTCCCCATATTGTTCAAGAAACTGAAACCCAAAAAAAGATGGAAAATATAAAATTTTAATATCACCTAAAAATGCAACAATACCACAAAATTACAAGTTCAAAAGACAGCATTGTGGATACCATGCAATATCAGCGGTCTGAAACTCTCTGCAGAAGTAATAATGATCCTTCATGATAAGCATTGAAGGTCTGAAACAGAAAATTTGTGGATGGTATCTTTAACACATGGATTGAAAGTGGGGTAAAAACAGTGGTCCTTTATGAGAGCCTAGTTATATGATAATTCTAAAATGGTGATTGATCAAACCTAATAACTGATATGAGGAACAGTGATCACCTTCTTACAAAGCAAAATAAAAATGCCACCAGCTAAAATCCCATCACAACCCAACTTCCAGCACCATGTTCCTGCCCTTCCTGTATGAGATCAAAACTTGCAGCCAACATGACACCAGCAGCCATTCCATTGCATATCCCGGCCCAGTGAGGATCGAGCTCCACAAAGAAAAAAGGAACTGCACCTAAACCAGTAGCTGCAGCCATTGCCAATGTAAAAAGTGCAACTGTGGACACAGAAACTCTGCTGTGACTGCCCTTCTATTCACCCATTTCTTTGTTGTCATCCTCAACACTTATGACCTCCTCCGTACCGATGCCATCTATAACACTGTTACCTACATTATTGAGGGGAGCTCTTATTCTTTTTGAAATTTTGTTTTAACCATTTGCTGTAATGCATTCAAGGAAGACAAGGATGAAAAATAAAGAGAGAAGCAGACGTTTGACTGTAAACAACATTGTTTTTATTTTTCCAGCAAATCTATCATCACCAACAATGAAAGTTTCTAATCAAATTGAACCCCCCCCCCCCACCAAACACCCTGGTGAAGGCAATCCTGCAGTATGTCTGGAAACGCACCTCCGCAATATAAGCTGGAATTAAAATGAAAAACTTTAATGAAAATCGAAGTTTTGTCAAGCAAATGACTCAAATATGACCTGGAAGGGTCATTGGGTATTTCACATGGAATGAAGGGTAATTGAACCATCAAAAGTAAATATAACAAAAATCCTTACATGTGTATAGACCAATAAATTTAAGGCTAAATTGAAAATTAGATTATCATAATGCAACCGTACATTGTTATCAGAAACAATAAACCCGATAGTCGTTTTAACTCAGCAGAGGCTTCCCACGACAAAAATCCCCTGAAAGAAACCCGAAGGTAATTGACAAAATGAACATTAAAAAGGAACTAACATGAAACAAGATCCTTAAGTTTCAAGCTCTCAAATTCAGAGACGAAAGGCATTTTAGTCTCCAATAGTCATGTAAAACAGAAAGAAGGGAGGGAAGCAAATCTATGTAATGGTGGAAAACGGAAGGCCTGAATTTCGCAATCAAGGACAGAAATCAAAGTTTTTTTATTTGGTTGATGGCATAAGAAGCATAAAGGAAACTTAACGAAAATTACAGAAAGGACCGATCTTCAAATATTATTATTTTCTCCGTGATCATATGAAGAAGAGACAATTGGGTTCCATAGCCATAGGAAGAAACACTAGCACAACATCAGCATCAAAATAAAATAAAAGAATTTTATTTTATATATGTCAGCACGATGTTTTCCAGTTTCCAGCTGCTGAAACCCCCCCAGCCAGTCAAACGATTAATCCTGAAATCGGTGACGCTGAGGGACCAGTTTTCGATTGGATTGGATTGTATTTCACTTCAACAATAATAATAAATTTTCATCAATAATCACGGTTGAAAATTTATATCTTTTTAATTATTGAAAATAAGGGTAAAATATATAAATGGTCCACTGACTATTGATAATTGTTTTATTAAGTTTTTTGACTGTTAAAAATTATAAAATAGTTATCTCACTATTTATATATTTTAAGCTCGTATTTTTTCGTTGAAAAATTGATGGTAATATGAGTTGTCAACCTGCTGATTGAGATATTATAAAATATGATCTCAAAATATTATATGACTATCATATCTCAGTCAACATGTTAATGTCTAGCTCAGACAACCAGTCAATTTTTAACGAAAAATGATGAGTTTGAAATATAATAATAATCAGATGATCATTTTGTAACTTTTAATAGTTGAGAGACTCGACAAAGCATCTCCTTATAATCAAATAATTATTTTGTAGTTGAGGGATTCAACAAAACAACATTGTATAGTCGATGTACTATTTGTGTACTCTATCTTAAAATATAACTAAAAATAAAATATAATTTTTATGTATTTTTTAGATTATTTTATTAATTTTAAAATATTATTGTTTCAATACTTATTATCTATATTATCAAATTATTTTAATCATTTATATGTTTATGTAAATTTTAATATAATAATTAAAAGAAATTAATTAAAAATAGATAAAATTTGTATAAAATTCTACAACTCCATTATAAATAATTTTTTAAAATAATTTATAAATGTTATTTTTAACATGAAAAGGTGTTTTTGTTCACCAATATTACAAAATCTAATTCACAGGATACCACTAATTTCACTTGTTGCCTGTGACGATCAGCGAGGTGCAATAGAAGGACAATCATCACTGAGATCACTTCCCGATACACTGGATGAAGAAACACATGCAGTGCTACCATACGATGACGGCTCCGTCGTTGACTTGCCTGAATATAAATGAATGGAGTCCGATGGCGAATAATCGGATTGAGGCATCATTTTGAGTACGTACTCTAGCTGCCTCACCACATCCAACATGGATGGTCGCTTCTCTAGATTGTTGTCGCTGCAACTCAGGGCTAAACCAACAAATCTCTCCAAGCATTCAGATGGATACCAACCCATTCTACTGTCTATTATAGATTACGCTGTCTTCACCTGAGTTTTGTAAACACTAGCTTTAACATCCACAAAAACAATGGCTATTTACCAAATTTGTAAATCATGCACCAAAAATAGCGTTTGCAGCTAATGAAAGTACCTCGCGGACAATGTTCTTGCCATGCCATATTGGTTGCATACCAGTCAACAGCTCCAGGAAAACAACTCCAAGTCTGTATACATCACTTTTGTCAGTCAACTTATGGGTCAGAAAGTACTCTGGATCAAGGTAACCCTGCAACCAACAACAAACCACTCAACTAAACCTCGGTCATGCAGTATTAATGACCACAATATATTCAATGAGCCTTACTCTTACATGCTAAAATATAATTGAACTCACCGGTGTTCCCTTCACAACGGTGGAAACGTGATTTGGCATTTCCCCTTCTCCTTCCAGGACTGGAGCTAGCCGTGAGAGGCCGAAATCAGAAACTTTTGCATTAAGGTTGGAATCCAAAAGAATGTTGCTGGCTTTGATATCTCGGTGGAATACTGGAGGATTTGCTTCAATGTGGAGGTAAAGAATTCCTTTGGCTGAACCCAGTGCAATCCGTAATCTCATCCCAAAATTCAGGTTCCTTTTAGCTTTAGCTGCATATCATGGTTTACATCAATTTTATGATAAAATGTTACAAGCAACGAGTATTTACCAACGACAACAACGTTACCAGCCTTGTGAGCTAGCTCAAACTAAGTAAAGCAACGAGTCCTGGAAATTTCGTACCAGAAAGCCAGTCTCTCAATGTGCCATTGGGCATGAACTCATACACCACATCTGCAAATGAACGATGAGAAACTCTAGTTTCGTCTGTTAAAGGAAATCAAGATTGTCGGTGATCGTGAGTCACGCTGAGAAACTTGTAAAATGTTATGAATAGAATTTCAAGATGTGATAACATAAGATGTTATTTTATTTGGTCATAGTGAATTTGACCAAATGTGAGATGATCCTTCTATTATTATAGAGGATGAGGTGAACGTTGTTACCAGATCTTGGAAGCATTATGACTTCTTATGTTGGAAATACATCTTGAATGTATTATCTGATACACAATATAAGGTGCACAATTGAACCATAGATACGAAACTGAAGATGTTGATACTAATGAATTATTAGTGAAAATAAATGCAAAGACGAGGGAGAATAAATATTTATTACTTCCATTGATGATAGCAAAAGTATTGCCATGTATATTTGCTAAAAGAGCAAAACGAAGTTGAAAACCAAATTAATAAATAGATTAAGATGGTAAGAAGTGTGCACAACATCATATTACTCATGAAGTGACATCACTATATTCTCCTAAATAAATGGAGTAACAAAGCATAAGAATTGAACAATGCTAAGAAGTTCTGAGTTGTCACATATCATTTGGGGTATAGAGAAGTTGTTCTGTTAACTAATAACCTTTAAATAAGGTCCCTAGGAAAGAGAGAAAAATGATAAGACACCATATGAGTTATGAAAAAGTTGAAAATATGTGTTATATAAACACTTGAAAATGTGAGGGTGTCTTAAGAAGGTAATGGTCATATTACCAAAGCAAATGAAAATAAATCCTAAACAATGGATTGTATTTTTTTATTATTCTACTATTTTAGAATGATAGACTGATGCTAGTTGGAATTTGATATTTAAAATATCAACGGCAAATGGATTGTATTTTTTTTATTCTACTATTTTAGAATGATAGACTGATGCTAGTTGGAATTTGATATTTAAACATCAACGACAAATGGATATATTTCGCATTGAAAAGAGAAGTCGTGTTATGAAAATCCTTAAGAAAACTATTATAACAAGATTCGTAATGGAATCTAAGTTTGTAGTTCTAGATAATTCTAGAGAATAAGTTGAAACTGTGCCTAGCGTGCAAGCGCAGGAGGGGTGTAAATTAAATTCATCATGTCGAACCATTGGGTCTTGAAGGATATTCTTGAATGACTAAAACATGTGTCCACGGTATGTTTATAGTATGACTAGCATAGAATTTCAAGTATGATGGTAAGTCAAGATATATATCAGGACTAGTCGGGCCTTCCAAGGGCCTGTTGATATTCTACTAACTACAAATTAAATAGCTTTGAAATTTCTTGAAGGATATTCTTGAATGACTAAAACATGTGTCCACGGTATGTTTATAGTATGACTAGCATAGAATTTCAAGTATGATGGTAAGTCAAGATATATGCATCGTCGACATAATACCATAGACTACTGATCTCAAATTGAGTTATCTCTATTGATTTTGTAAGAATCAAAGGATAACATTGTGGATCCGCTAACCAAAAGGTTAAATTGAGATTAAGTTGAGAAAACATCTAAAGGAATGTGGCTAAAGCCCATGAAATTTAAAGGTGTTATGTGAATAAAAACCCTACTTTGTTGACTGGAGATCCCAAGATCTAGGTTCAAAAGGACAACCTAATTGCATAAATTGTATACGGTCACTGTGAGGGTATTTTATCCCAAGTATGTTCCTATGATGTAAATTGTAATCAAAGTGGTATAGGTTAAGCAAAAAACTTTTAATGACCATTGTGTTTTACGGTGAGCTGAGCAACATAAGTCACCTATATGAGAATGAAGTGGGGTCGCTTCAAGGAGAGTATTGGGCATAGTTCTTTCAAACTCTTGCAGAACCAGACGGATGTCCATGGCTTTAAAAACATACTCATGAGAACTAAACTCTTGTCAGAGGGGTAGTTGTGTGAAATATGTCATTGAAAAAATGGCGAATTTAATTAATGTATTTAATATTTATATTAAATTCATATTCATTTTGACTATTGTAAATAAAAAGATAATTTTTAATTTGAATATTAGTAGGATAATTACTCTTTTAATAAGTCAATTTAAAAAGGTAATTGTTATCTTTTTAATTTTGAATAAAAGATAATTATATACTTGTATATTTCAAGTTAAATAATACTATTAAGTTTGAATGGTAGAAGGAGTTTACCTTTTGACCATTGCAAATTAAATATATTATTTAATTTAAAGATTAGTAGGATAATTACTTTTTGAATATATCAACTTAAAAGGTATTTGTTACCTTTTTAACTTTGAATATTAAAGATAATTATATTTTTGTTTAATTCAAATTAAAATAATACATATTTAAGTGAATGGTAAAATGAGTTTTATCTTTGAATTTCAAATTAAAGATATTGTTATTTGTTTAATATTGAATATTAAAAGATATGTGGTTGGATAAATCTCTTAAATCCTTATAAATAGTGAGTAAACATGTTAGGTTTTTACATCTTAACAAATCTCACAACTTAGTTTTTTTCAAGAACTTCTCTTAATCTTAAAAAAATTTCTCTTTCTTAGTTTTTCTGGTGATAGTCAAAGGCAATGATCGTTCGTGATTTATGTCTTGGGAGACAGATGACCAACGAACTCGAGCACCAAAAGAGTGACCGAAAATCTGTCTTAAGGAAACTGTGTAGCGACAGACCTTAACTAATTCTGATCGATAAATCAACTGTGTAGCCCCAGTAAAAATTTGACGAGATTAACCTACCGTTGAAGTTGTTGTTATCAAGCTGACTGCAGAGAGGAAGAAACAAATGACACGTGCATGTCTTATCAAAGTATGCTAATAAAGATTTGGTGAATGATTAATAATTAGTATGAAATGGAGAACGGAAAAAAACATAACATCAATAACATTTAATCCTGTGAGATAATGGATCCTTGACTAATCAAAAAATGAGGAAATGAATAAGGGAAAAAACACAGTATGCGCAAGTCTGGCATGTTCCAGAAGTCTGGTGGAAGGTATCAGTTATTATTATCCAAGAGCCTGCAGAGATTGAAATTCTTATCTCCAATCACTCACCACAAACATGCACACACATACACATAACCATGCAAAAACGTTACTAGAATAAAGAGCGTATATATATGAGAAAGCATATTTTATATGATCTTACAAGTGAAGCAAACTGGATATTCGAGCAGGGGGAATTTGGCCACTGAATGAATTTTTGAAGTGACTGCACATAACAAGCCAATAAATATTTAGAAAAGTGTTAATCTCCTTGTTAAGTTGAAATAGCATTTAGCTTGTGATTCACTTACATATGTTCCCACTGCTCAAGTTAGCATATGCTTTTGGTATTTGACCAGAAAGGTTGTTCTCATCTATTTGAAATCTATTCAGTTTTGAGAGGTAGCCGAGTTCATCCGGCAAAGAACTGTTAAGTTGTTTCCATTCAAGAGTCTGCAAACATGATGCCACACATAAATTACAACTAAAAGTTTATTTGAACAATTTTCGACATATTCTGATCCATATTGAAGAATATTTATTTGCGGGCTCTAATTGCTTTATTCAAGAGAAGGAATAAGAAAATCCAACTTACAGGAGTTCCAAGGTAGAAATTTGTCCTATCTCCTAGGGTATACTCCCTGTCAAAGCATTCCACATGAAATCTCTTCCAGTAATTAAAAGAATAGGTGTTAGTACATCAGGAAATTTATCAGAATGGTTAACATACACATTATTTCGCAACTCACACTATTATGAGACGAGAAAGTTGTCCAAGTTCAGGCACTAAAGTTCCAGAGAATTCATATTCTGTAGCTGACTGCATCAATTTACAGAAGGCACTAAAATCAACTTTTTCTACAATATTTTATGAACGATAAAATGAATAATGCGATATGCTGAAATAGAGCAAAGTAAAAGTAAGAATGCAAAGTGTGGAAAGAGAAAACGCACAGCTTCTCAACATGAAGTATCCATCATTTCCAGGATGATCAGAACATTCAATTCCAGTCCAGTTGGATGTGCAGGGATCCCCCCTGTTCCAATTTCTGAGATGGTTCAAGGGATCCAACAATTGCTTTTTCACCGCAACCAATGCACTAACTGCATTTTGGAAATTGAACAGCATATGCTAACTTGAAACTTGAAAGGAATTTTAAGTAACTAATACACTCCTGGCTGCATCTGTGGCTTGAAGTTTAACACTAGTCAAATCAAAAGCTAAAACAATGTACTCCCCCATCTCTTTTTTTTTTAACCCTCCATCCATTTTCTTTTCAAGAATCGTTTTTCATGATTATAATATTGAAGATGGCATGGGATGCATGCATCTGTGATTTGGAAAGAGCGAAATAGTAGAGAATTTCTAGGAAGACAAGTCACCGGAGCTGAAATTTTGAAGAGTATAAAAGACTATACACATGAGGCTAATGGGGTTCATTGATGTAAATTTCTTTTGTTCGTAATGGTTTCTTATTACCAGATTTCTGCTGACTGGATGATAAAATCCAAATTATCCAAAAAAGAACAAACGATGGATGAGAATGAACAATAACTCTGACCTTCAGAAGGGTGCGTAGTAGGAGAGACCGCAGCAAGGAGCAGGAGGAGACAGCTCCACCACAGGCAAAGGGACAATAGGCATCCTCCTTTTCTCATCACCATCTTCGCAACTTTCCAGCTTCAAAAAGTCATCAAAAACTCAAAACCATGTTTGCAAAAACAAAAACCAAAAAAGAAGAGATTTTTTTCACCATCTCTTACTCTTTTCTTATAGTAGAAGCTATGAGGGAAGAAAGGAAGCAAATGGAGGTGCGGGTAGCGTTTAGCTTGAAGAAACAGCATCCGTAGCCCCGGTGGTTTGCCTAAAACGCCAGATAATGTAATGAATGATGATGGAGATGGAGATGGCTGTTGACTGTTCTTCCTCACAAACCCCATTGTCGTCATCCTTTGTTCACCCTCCTTTCAGCAATGAAATCGTCAACGGTGAGACAATTTTCGTTTACATTTCTAATGTACGTATATAACGGAAACATCATTTTACAATAATTTTATGTTTAAAATATTATTTTATATACTAGTGGATTTTACGTTTGTTTATAAATCAAATCATGTGATGACTTTATATTAATATGTATATTTTTTATTTAATTACGTAATTTTAAAGGACTGTTGTTGATTTTTTACTCTTATCTCTTGATGTTTTTTTATTGATCTTTTACTTTTTGACTAATGAATGTTGTTTAGAAATTGAATTTAGCTTAATACTAATTACTTTATTTTATTATTCTTGATTGCAAATAAATTGCGTGATTACTATGAATTAATGCATTTTTATATATTTAGTATGATTGTTGTTGTTTTTAATTTATTTCTTTAGGAGTCTTGAACTCGTAATTTGAATTGAAGTGTTTGGAAAATTATTTCAATCTAGAAGGTTAATTATTATTTTAATTATTTCAAAAAAAAATTACCCCGTGTACGTATTTTTTAAGAGTCGCTTTGTATATATTATTATGCTCCTCAAAGTCACTAATAACGAATATTTTTATATGGTTTAATAGATCCACACATCGAGTCATGGAATTATGTTAATGGTGTAAACACAACTCTATATCCAACTTAATCATGAGATAATCACGTGACCATGAAACATCCAAAACATGTAATAAAACATCTACCAGAGGCGAGAGAACTTCTCCAGGATAATTAATTGGATAAATCACAGATTATCTCTTTCTTTATTATCTAAATCACCGTAAAACATCAATACGAATTCTTTTAAATTTTAATTTAATTCTTTTCAAACTGCTCCAACATTTGTATTATTTAATGCTCTTTGAATTCTAATCAAATGTTATTATTGGATTTCTCAATCCTCTTTAACCATGTATCTGTTTTCTTCAAATAAAAATTTCCTTTGATAAAAAAAAGGTTAAGTTACCTTCGCGTGACGAATCGTCATAGTTGCTAGTAAAGAACTTTCGGCCAATAGAGTAGCACAGTTTTCGTGAGACCGACATAAGATTTTTATATTAGAGAGTACGAAATGGTTGTCCCTTGTTTTCATATGTAATGGGGTAAAGGGAAGTAAGATAGTAGACTGCCCCCAACACTAGGTTGAGAGCAGCTTCCGTATGAGACTTCCAAATTATGAAATACCCTCCATGAAACTCGATCCCACGACCTCAAAGTTAAGAACTTTGTCTTCTACTAACTGAGTTGGATGGTCATTTCTAGAGAGTACGAATTTGAACTTATAAAATGACGAAAATTGATTGTAATAAAAATCAATTTTATAAGTTCAAGTTAGAGAGTACGAACTTGAACTTATAAAATGACGAAAATTGATTGTTAATAAAAAATTTAAATATATGATAATTTTAAATTTTTAGGTGAGATGCAAGGTCTATAGTAGCCATGAAAAATACAACTACCTAAAAAATCCTTTTCCTGTTGGAACCTGTGATGGACGAGGAAAATGAAAAAAGGCAGTTGGGTCATCTCTACTCTCTCTACTAAAGCAAAATTATACTCATATTTACATCATCCTAATAATTTCACTTGTTCACTGTGACGGTCACCGAGGTGCAATAGAAGGAATAGCACCACTGACTAGATCACTTCCCGACACACTGGAAGACGAAACATATGCCTCCCTGTTGGTGCCACCATACGATGACGGCTCAGTCGTTGACTTACCTGAATATAAATGAATGGAGTCCGATGACGAAGAAATCAAATCGGATTGAGGCATCATTTTGAGTACGTACTCTAGCTGCCTCACCACATCCAACATGGATGGTCGCTTCTCCGGATTGTCGTCGCTGCAACTCAGGGCTAAACCAACAAATCTCTCCATGCATGCAGAAGGATACCAACCCATTCTACCGTCTATTATAGATAGCACCGTCCCTGATTCGTACGCTGTCTTCACCTGAGTTTTGTAAACACCAGCTTTAACATCCACAAAAACAATGGCTATTTACCAAATTTGTAAATCATGCACCAAAAATAGCGTTTGCAGCTAATGAAAGTACCTCGCGGACAATGTTCTTGCCATGCCATATTGGTTGCATACCAGTCAACAGCTCCAGGAAAACAACTCCAAGGCTGTATACATCACTTTTGTCAGTCAACTTATGGGTCAGAAAGTACTCTGGATCAAGGTAACCCTGTAACCAACAACAAACCACTCAACTAAACCTCGGTCATGCAGTATTAATGACCACAATATATTCAATGAGTCTTACTCTTACATGCTAAAAGATTACTGAACTCACCGGTGTTCCCTTCACAACGGTGGAAACGTGATTTGGCATTTCCCCTTCTCCTTCCAGGACTGGAGCTAGCCGTGAGAGGCCGAAATCAGAAACTTTTGCATTAAGGATGGAATCCAGAAGAATGTTGCTGGTTTTGATATCTCGGTGGAATACTGGAGGATTTGCTTCAGTGTGGAGGTAAAGAATTCCTTTGGCTGAACCCAGTGCAATCCGTAATCTCATCCCAAAATTCAGGTTCCTTTTAGCTTTAGCTGCATATCATGGTTTACATCAATTTTATGATAAAACGTTACAAGCAACGAGTATTTACCAACGACCACAATGTTACCAGCCTTGTGAGCTAGCTCAAACTAAGTAAAGCAACGAGTCCTGGAAATTTCGTACCAGAAAGCCAGTCTCTCAATGTGCCATTGGGCATGAACTCATACACCAACATCTGCAAATGCACCAATAACCAAAGTATATGAATTATATCTCTAACCGAGTCATCCCTTATACATAAAAACCGACGAATGCCCTCCATGGGCTTTTCAAAACCATTTCACAAGGACAGAACAAATGCTCATGCAGACCCCAGAAACACATAATTGATATAATCCAGGTGCTTATTGATTAGGACCAGAAGAACAGACCTGCTCCCCTTCTTCATCACAGTATCCAACCAGAGAAACCAGGTTCCGGTGATGCAACCTTGACAAAAGCTTTATCTCAGTCAAAAATTCTTTCTGTCCCTGCAACGATCCTTCTTCTGCACGTTTTATGGCAACAACTGTGCTGTCAGACAAACTGCCCTTGTACACTTTTCCGTATCCACCTTGTCCAACTTGAGTTGAAAAGTTGTCAGTAGCAACTACCATCTCTTTAAATGTAAAGTCCCTCAGTCCTTCAATTTTCATAGAAGCCTTTGTCGCTGTAAAGTGTAATAAGAAATTTACTATTTTTATGGTGATAATAGGAGGCTTTATATTCGGATATAAAGAATCTTACATAAGCGTTTTCTTGACATTGATAGGTGGTGTCTGGGATGTCTTCTTGTTATTAGAACTGTTATGATAACAGACATCACAACTGCAAAGGCAACACCGCCGACTACAACTGCTACCAATGTGCCTCTACTAATACCCTTATTTTCAGTGCCAAAGTCAACTACAGCAGTAACAGATCAAACAATGTCAGTAGTAAAACTCAGCTTCTCAATTACTAGTTCAACCATGTCACTGTTATAAGAAAGCATATTTTCCATCACGTATAAAGAGAATTGCAAAATGAAATACGTACTATGTGCATAAGGTCCTAGTAGAGTGAAGTGGAGCAACTCATATGGTCCAAAGAAGTCGTTACCAGGAAAATGCCACGATGCATATACATCTCTGATTCTTCGAACTTCACCATCATCAAAAGTTGAATGGTTGACATTAGGAAAAAGTTTCAAATACATCCTTAGACGTCTTCCTTCCCAAAAGTATGTATCAATTGACAGTTGATAGAGGCTGAAGTTCAAAGAACCAGTCAAGTACTTCTCAAAAGACTGGACAAATGGATGAAAATAAGAAAAACTGGGGCTTTTGAGACGATATCCGATTCTAAGAGGAGCAGCACAGGCACATGGAATGGGAGATGCTGGGACATATTCATAGGACATATCTGCAGGGCATGATTGCTTTGGGCATCCCACTTTCGAGTTATTTAAGCTTTGACGCATTTCTCTCTCTCCGTGTTCAGATCCACAGAACAAACTTATATTCAATAAGTTCGCATTTCGGCAGACAGGATTGCCTTCAAGCCTATATAAAACAGAGAAATTTTTAATGAGTTCAGAAATGAAACTGAAGACAAATGCGTGGAAAATGATCTGCCAATACTTTCATTAAAATGAAGGTAAGAAAAGAACGGAAATCATTTAGACATATAAGTGGGAAAAGAGAAGATATGCTACCAGCCTAAGATGAAATCCATTTAATCAATGAGAATGCATGGAAAACATATAAAAGATGTGCAGCAAGTGTTGTTAGTCAACTTTTCAAATCTTGAAGAATTTCTTAAGGTATAGTTTACTCAAATGTTCTCTTTACTAGTAAAACATAAACTGATAATACATCTGATAAATATCAAATTAAAGGTTAAACCATTATATGACCAAGGTATTGCCTGATACCAGCAAAATAACTAAGTTTACCTGAGGGTAACATTCACTGGAGGATTAAGATTTCCTTCAACCCTTGATAATGAATTGTTTCTGAGATCACTGCATTTTGAATGTGCAAGTAAATGAAAGCAATTACGCAATGAGCTTGCAACGAGCATGAATATATGAGTTCTCCACTTTCAGATCTTACAGCGTAAGTCTAGCGCTAGCATTGAACGACACATTCTGCCCTATGTTGGTAGGTACAGGACCGGTAAAGAAATTATTCTGAAGTGATCTGCAATAAACCAGCATTTGGATTCTAGACTCTGCAAATATATCCACATTAAATGCATCATTTCACAACATGAAGTAAAGAGCATTTTAATATGCATAAAGAATCTCACAGGTCTGAAGTGAAGGAAGGTCCAAGAAACTTTCAGGAATAGATCCGTTCAGTTGGTTATCTGAAAGATCTCTGCAATTAACAACGAGTGACTTATTATTAGGAATTTGTCTTCCTTGCATTTTGATAATCAATAGAAGGTGACAGTAAAAATTTGTCAAGATTAACTTATCATTCAGTTCAATGATACAAATAGGATGTCCATATTGAAGCAATTTTAACAAAACAATTGCAAATTAGCAATTTACTCACATGGTTGTCTATTATCAGAAAGCTTATTTGATGGTATGGATCCACTAAGAAAATTATGGCAGAGATCCCTGCGGCATGAATACAGAAACAAGATGAGAAGTCAAGTTAGGTTGCTGCAACAAGATGAAAATCATTGCATAAAACCATGACGGAAAAGTAAAGACCATATAATAATTTAAATGGTAACTCAGACATACAGGTAACTAAGGTTCGTTATCCTGCTAAGATCAGGAACTGCTCCCTGCAAGCTGCAATTTCTAAGACTTCTGAAAGTCACCACAAGAAATGATATAGAATCAGTACTCTCGAGTGACACAATGAACAGTTACCTTTGTGAGCATAAGCATTGATAGTATTTCACTAACTAAGAAAATGTTTTATTAGCACTCACAACTTCACTAGCATGGGAAAGTTCTCATAAGAAGCTGGAATATCGGATCCGTTGAAGTTGTTGTTATCAAGCTGACTGCAGAGATTAAGAAAACAAATGACACATGCATGCCTTATCAAAGTATGCTAATTAAGACTTTGGTGAATGATTAACATTTAGTATGATAAGGAAATAAACGTACAGTATGCGCAACTCGGGCAAGTTCGAGAAGTCTGGTGGAAGATATCCAGATAAGTTATTATTATCCAAGAGCCTGCAGAGAATTGAAATTCTTATCCCCGGTCACTCACCAAAATCACGTATATACACACAATGTACACCCTAACACACAACCATGCAAAAAACTTAGTAGAAAAAAGTATGTTTTTTATGATCTTACAAGTGAATCAAAGTGGATGTCCTAGACAGCTCGGGGGGAATTTGGCCACTGAGTGAGTTGTTGTTGAAGTGGCTGCACATTACAAACAAGTCGATAAATATGTCGAAAAGTGTTAATCTCCTTGTAAGTTGAAATAGCATTTAGCTTGTTTATTCACTTACAGATGTCTCGCACTGCTCAAGTTAGCATATGTTTTTGGTATTTGACCAGAAATATTGTTCTGGTCTATTTGAAATCTATTCATGTTTGAAAGATTGCCGAGTTCATCTGGCAAAGATCCTGATAAATTTGTTTCCATTCAAAAGTCTGCAAACATAATGGCACACAGGAAAGTTAACACTAAAAAAAGATATTTTAACAACTTTCAATGAATTTCTGATCCATCTTTGAAAAATAAATTCTTGCTGGCTCTAACTCACAGGAGTTCTAAGGTAGAGATATGCCCAATCTCCTTGGGTATACTTCCTGTCATTTCATTCCACATGAAATCTCTTGCAGAAATTAAAAGAGAGAGTGTTAGCACCGATGCAAATTTATCAGGAATGGTTAACATACACTTCCTTCCGCAACTCACAGTATTTTGAGATGAGAAAGTTGGCCGAGTTCAGGCGCTAAAGTTCCAGAGAGATTCATATTTTGAAGCTGACTGCGTCATTTCACACAGGAAAGTTAAAGATAATTGTTGATAAATCGGGCAAAGTAAACGAAAGAACACAAAAATTTTAACGAGGTTCGGCAATGTGCTTACGCCTCGGTGCCTAGGCGGCGCTAGAAAATTTTTATTCAATGATAATAGGTTTAGGTTATATCTCTATTTATAATAGAAAACCCTGCGTTCGCTTCGCTCACTCCGCTCCATCCTCTGTCCTCTTTACTGGTATATTTATGAGCTATACCTTACAAATCTCTACCTTGGCGAATATCCTGCCCCTTAGGAAACATTCAATGTGGGTTGGGTTACCTTACTTCTTTAACAACTTGAAACATTCAACAAGTCCAAGCAATGCTTGAACTTGTCTGTTGTAACTGGCTTGGTGAGCATATCAGCGGCATTCTCATAAGTGTATATCTTCTGAAACAAAATCTCTCCAGATGCAACCAACTCTCTGATCTTGTGAAAACGTACATCAATGTGCTTAGTTCTAACACGATATACCTGATTCTTAGCTAAGTGAATAGCACTTTGATTGTCGCAGAGCAGCTGAACTCCACCTTGCTGAACACCCAACTCCTTCACCCAACTCCTTCACTAAACCAGTGAGCCATAAAGCTTCTTTTGCAGCTTCAGCCGCTGCCATGTACTCAGCTTCAGTTGTAGATAGTGCCACAACAGATTGAACAGTAGACTTCCAACAAATAAGTCCTCTACCAAGAGTAAAAACATACCCTGTCGTAGATCTTCTATTATCTAAGTCACCTGCATAGTCTGAATCCACATATCCTACAACCAAAAGATTATCTCATTGACTACCAAAAACAATTCCATGTCCCACAGTACCCTTTAAGTATCGAAAGATCCACTTGACTGCTTCCCAATGTTGCTTACCAGGTTTAGACATGTACTTACAAACTTGACTAACAACATGAGCTAAATCAGGACGAGTACATACCATTACATACATCAAGCAGCCAACAGCATTAGAATACGGAACCTTTGCCATATCTTCAGCTTCTTTATCTGTCTTAGGTCACTGTTCTGATAAAAGCTTAAAGTGGTTCGCCAATGGAGTAATAGAAAAATAAAAGAACCATCATCAAGGCTCTTAACATAGACACAACAATCATACTCACATCGGTTGTAGCCAATCTTGATCATATAGGAGTCAAACCGTTTATACCACTGTCTCGGAGACTGTTTCAACCCGTACAAAGATTTCTTCAATCTGCAAACTAAATGCTCGTTTCCAGGTTGAGTGAAACCTTCAGGTTGCCGCATGTAGATCTGCTCCTCTAAATCACCATGCAAAAAAATAGTTTTAACATCCATCTGCTCTAAATGCAAATCCCAACTGGCCACCAATGCAAGTACTGCTCGGATTGAAGTGTACCTGACCACAGGAGAAAAGATTTCATCATAATCAACTCCTTTCTGCTGTGAAAAACCCTTTGCCACCAAACGAGCCTTGAACTTCTCCCCCTCTTTTTCTGTTACTGTTGGTTTCTTCTTATACACCCATTTGCAACCAATCGGCTTTTTACCCTCAGGAAGGGGAACCAACTCCCATGTACGATTGTGATTCAAAGACTCCATCTCCTCAACCATGGCTGCCATCCACTTGTCGTTTTCCTGACTAGTAACAACATCATGAAAAGTAATCAGATCATCACTGCTAACAATAAGTGCAAAAGAGACCAAGTCTTCAAAACCCAATCTACTCGGAGGCTTTATATTCGTCCGTCTCACCCTGTCTCTGGCGAGACTATAATCCTGCAAATCATCCGTAGTGGAACCACCAGAAGTCAGTTGAGACGTTTCTGGTTTCTCAACTGGAAACTGCTCGAAATTCACCACTGTCGTGTCTTTCTTCTATTGCAACATGGATTGTTCATCAAAAACAACATCTCCACAATTTTCTTCGCAACTGGATCCCAGAACTTGAATCCTTTGACACCTTTCTTGTAACCCAGAAAAATGTACTCCTTCGATTTTGCATCAAGTTTGGATCTCTCATCAGCAGGTACATGCACATAAGCAGGACAACCAAAAATCCGTAAGTTATCAAAACTAACATCATGACCAGTCCATACCTCTTCTGCAACTTTCTCAGCCAATGATGCCCTTGGCGATCTGTTGATAAGATAACACGCCATGTTAACAGCCTCGGCCCAGAAGTGTTTGGGAAGCCCCGCATTCAACCGCAAACATCTGGCTCTTTCATTCAACGACCTGTTCATCCGTTCCGCAACACCATTCTGTTGTGGTGTCTTGCGCACTGTAAAATGTCTCTTAATCCCGTGCTCCTTACAGAAGTGTAAGAACTGTGAATCTGTGTACTCCGTACCATTGTCAGACCGCAAACACTTGATTTTTCGTCCTGTTTGGTTTTCTACCTCACCTTTCCACAGCTTGAACTTCTCAAAAACTTCAGATTTCTGTTTCAGAAAATACACCCAAACTTTCCGTGAAAAATCATCAATAAAAGTAACATAATACCTAGATCCACCCAAAGACGATGTCGTGGAAAGCCCCCATACATCAGAATGCACATAATCAAGAATCCCTTGAGTTGTGTGCTTCGCAGTCTTGAAACGGACTTTAGTCTGTTTACCAAGAACACAATACTTGCAAAAATCGAGCTTACAGCTTTTGACACCATGCAACAGATTTCTTTTGTGTAATTCTGTCATACCACGTTCACTAAGATGAGCAAGACGCATATGCCACAGTTTTGTAGTATCATCACAGGACTCAACAGAATGAACTCCACCTGCAACGGTACTCCCTAACAATATATAAATATTTCCTGAAGTCATCTTTCCTTTCATCACAGTCAAAGCACCTTTAACAATTCGAATGGTTTCCCTATTCTCATCAGCCTTAGGGATAAAACCATTCTTGTGCAAAGTGCCCAAAGAAATCAAATTCTTCTTCAAATCTGGGATATGTCGAACACCACTCAACGTCCGAACAGAGCCATCATACATATTAATTCTGACATCACCAATACCAACAATATTGCAACATCGATCATCACCCAAATAAACAGAACCAGAATTAACCGACCTGTATGTCGAAAACCATTCCCTATTTGGCGTGATGTGATAAGAACATCCAGAATCAAAAATCCACGCATCCATCAATTGAGTCGTTGAAATAGAAAGCATATCACCCTCACTGCAATCAGAATTGTCATCCTCGACCACGTTCACAGACTTGGATGAAACATCACGCTTCTCATCAGTCTGCTTTTTCAACTTCGGACAGTCTCGCTTCATATGTCCCGCCTCCTTGCACTTGTAACAGTGAATTGTCTTCTTATCCCTAGATTTGGATCTGGAATTCCGCTTGCCAGACCCTGCCTTCTCTGGCTTCCGTCTACGATCTCGATTACCCTTGACATATAAGCTATCGGCTTGAGAGTTTTTCCCTGCATTCTGCTTCCGCTGGTTGTGAGCCAACAAGGCTGTAGTAATCTCCTCAACGTTGATAGTCTCTTTCCCATATGTAAGAGTAGTCACCATATGTTCGTAAGAGGGAGGCAACGAACACAACAAAATCATCGCTCTGTCTTCATCCTCAATTTTTACATCAAGCCGAGCCAAATCAGAAACGATTTGATTGAAGACATTCACGTGTTGCGCCAAATCATGATCGTCCTGCATCTTCAGCCCATACAGCCGCTGCTTTAGATACAGTTTTGTCGTTAAGGATTTGGACATAAACTGACTTTCCAACTTCCTCCAAATTTCGTCTGGAGACGATAGATGCATGACGTGATACATAACCTCGTCCGCCAAGCATAATCGTATGGTTCCTGCCGCTCGTTGTTGCAATTCTTCCCAATCTTCCTCCTCCATCGACGCCGGCTTTGTAGGTCGCAAAGCCTTCAGGATCCCCTACTGCGCCAACAGATCCTTCACCCTCGTTTTTCATAATCCGAAGTTACCCAGACCATCGAATTTCGCAACTTCGAATTTTGCTCTTGACATCTGATACCAATTGTTGATAAATAGGGCAAAGTAAACGAAAGAACACAAGAATTTTAACGAGGTTCGGCAATGTGCTTACGTCCTCGGTGCCTAGACGGCGCTAGAAAATTTTTATTCAATGTGCTTACCCCTGTCCTCTTTACCGGTATATTTATGAGCCATACCTTACAATAACCTTGTCTACATGACCACAACTTTGTTTTATAATGAAAAAAAATGAGTAAAAGAAGATATGGATAATGAAACGCACAGTTCCTCAACATGCAAGTATCCATCATTTCCAGGATGATCAGAACATTCGATTCCAGTCCAGTTGGATGTGCAGGGATCTCCTTTGTTCCAATTTCTGAGATGGTTCAAGGGATCCAACAATTGCTTCTTCACCGCAAGCAATGCATTAACTGCGTTTCGGAAATTGAACATTTATATGCTGACTTGAAACTTGAAAGAATGCTAAGTAGTGGGATAATACAAGTAACAAATATATTCCTCTCTGCATCTGTGGCTTCGAGTTTAACACTAGTCAAATCAAAAGCAAATACAATGCACTCCCTCTATCTCATTTTTTTTTCTTCCATTCATTCTTCTTTCTAGAAACATATTTTCATGATTGACATATAGAAAATGGGAGTATTTTGAGACCAGAACATGCTTAGATGTAGAATCAATAGAAAGACAAATATAAATTTACCTTAAACAATAGTATTGTCCTGAATTCTGGTGTAGCATACATAATCAGATAGAAGAGAAATAAGCTCGATCGATGCCAAGTAGTAACAAGGGTGAAAATACCATTATTGTTATCTCGATCTCGATGAACATATGTAGTATCATAACTAATCAAGATGAGCTAGCTTGAAATATTGTTGACATATACATAATTCATGGTGTGAAAAACTAGTAATCGAAAAAGATTTGTTGAAGTTATAGGAAGAGAATGAAAAGTAACTCTAACCTTCAGAAGGATCCGTATTAGCAGAGGCGGCAGCAGCAAGCACCAGGAGGAGACAACAACAACACAGCCAAAGGGACAGTAGGCATCCCTCTACTCGCATCATCGTAATCATCATCTTTGTAACCTTTTGCCAGCTTCAACTTCAAAAACTCAAACTTACGTTTGCAGTAACAAAAACTAGGGGAAGTGGCGTTGAGCTTGAAGAAGAGCAGCTGAAGCCTGAAGCCCAGGCAGTTTGCATAAAAACACCAAATGAAATAATGAATGGTGATGGAGGCTGTTGACTTTTCCTCACAGACCCCATTGTCGTCATACTTGGTTCGTCCTATTTTCAGCAGTGAAATCATCAACACCCGAAGCTATTTAAGTTTTGATAATTATATTATTTGAACATTGCTTTCCTGACCTCTTAACTACTCAATCGCCCTTTACGTGCATTTACTTTGACAAAAAAAAAATCAAAGAAAAATGGAGTTTAGTCTGTACACGTGCTCGGAGTCTGTCATCGCTTTGTATCCAATAAATGCTTTGAATTGAAGCGTGTAACTTCATTAATTGACTTGAGGTTACCGATGCGGATAGAGATGTAAAAAGCTGATTTGATCACTAAAATTAATATAAATTGATTCGAGTTAAAATTATTTATGACCTTAACGGTGGTGATTCAAAATTAAAAGTCTAAATTGGTATTTACGTGAACTCGAGTTGGACATGAATCTGGACTTGAGATTAATCTAGTGAATAACTGGTATTACCCGACCTGTTATCAAAATGACATGTTATGAACCTGACATGTAATTAACTTAACTTGTAAATAACTTATTATTGAACCGATCTAATATTTATCGGACTTAATATTTATCTGACTTATAAATTATAATTGATGAAATTGTGAGATTTTGAATTTATAATCAACTGTAATAATTAATATGATTATATTTTTGAAAGATAAAATAAATTGTTAGTTATAATATTTAAATTAATATATTTACTTTCTATATTAATTATAATTCTTATATTGTAAATCTTAATAATAATAATAAATTATTTCATTTTTCATTAAATAATATATTTATTTAACATAATTTTATTAGATTATTTAAAATTAATTTAAATATTTATAAATTTAATTTATTTTTTATATAATAATTAATTAATAATTTAACTTAAAATTTTAAAATATATATAAAAGATATATATTTATTTGAGATTGAAAGGTTAAAATTTTAAAAGAAATATTGTTTTTTTAGGGAAAAAATAATTTTTGGAGGAAAAATTGATTAAAAGAAATATTTTTTTATCGAAAATTGATTTTTTTTTGGTAATTTAGTAGTGGTAATTGGTGAGATTGGGTTTTGTGTCCAATAAAATGTTTTGGGTTAATTAGACCCGCTCTCCTTCAAAAATTAATGATTTTCTATTTTGTTATTTATTTTTTATTTCTTTCACTTCAATCATGGTTTAATTGTAAATCTCTTATTGAATTTTCAATTCAATGCAATTTAGTCATATATATATATATTCTAATTCTAGTCATTAAATGTGAATGTTAATTTTATAATCTTTTATTTTAGTCACTTATGTTTAATGATATATAAACTTTTGTGTGTTTATATATACTTATATATATATTTATTTTTTATATGTTTATATATTATATACTTTATACATACATATATACATATGTGTATATATATATATAGTTTATATATTTATATTATATAGTTTATATACTTATACTTTATATATGTTTATATATATATATATATATATATATATATATATATATATATATATATATATATATATATATATTGTAACACCCTTAGACTGATATGGGTGACTCGATTCGAGGTATCACATTATGATCACCGGAGCGACCCCTTTGTAAAAATCCAGGAAAATTTAAAATTTTTGTTAAAACATGTAAAATCATAAAACAATTTATAAATAAAATTCAAGTTCAGAAAAGCATTCATATATTACAAATAGAATTAAAATCATACAAGTTCCAGACTCATTATAAAAATAAAAAATGATCTACATGCCCTTCATTACGCTCGTATCGTACTCTGCAAGCCAAGCTGAATGAACTCCACTCCCATTACTGAAGTGATAGTTGCACTGGATCGATTCTTTTAACCTGAAATGGTGAGTAAAAGAGTGAGCTTTGGGAGCTTAGTAATACAGAACTACTAGGTGATGCTGAAAGACATGCAAATAAATGATAAGCACTAAAATTTTCTCATTGATTCAAGCATCTACAGGTTTTCATGATGAGCTGAGGTTCTATTGATATTTCTTCAGGTAACAGACAAATAGCTTATAGCGCAGAAGAAACATTCAAAAGACTAGGTTCAAAGATTGAAACAGACGTCTAGTGTGTTCATTCAAAACGAGAATAAAATGTAATCATAATTTAAAAATAGTAATAGTTATTTCAGTAAAACATGTTTTAAAATCATTGTAGTACCCTCCATCCGAATACTCCATGTGAAATTCCCCAGGACGTCATCCATAAGGACTTACCCTAGACCTCTAGGATTCAGTAGTCCAATATGAATGATTAGAACATAAACGATTTACCAGCTAGTTGAACCTCAAAGACTCCAAAATCTTGCCTAATCAATACCCCAATAAAAAGTTTCAAATGAAACCAGTAATAACATAAAATAGAAATCAGAAGTTGGGTTTTTATTTAAAATAAAGAGTTTCCCTCCAACCGTACACCAAATGCAGTACCCCAAAACAGACAGCCATAAGGACTTACCCTAGACCTCTAAGATCTAATAGTCAAATATGAATGATCAGAACAGAAAGGATTTACCAGCTAGCTGAACCTCAGAGTCTCCAGACACTTACCCAGACAATACTCTAATAAGATAGATCAGATAGCAGACAATAATATCATAAATTAGGAGATAATTGTACCTTGTGTCAGAAATCAAAAACCATAAATCAGACACTATACTTTATATAAATCAAAGAAAACATTTTTTGTCAATAGGGAACACACTAGAGGTTTCATATATTTTTCAAAGGCACTTGGAAATTATCAAGAATAGAAAGCATGAACTTACCCAAAATTGATCGAATTTCAGGATCTAGGTCCCTATTAAAAGGGTTTAATTGTTATCAGATCTAAACAGACATTCAGAGATTGATGCTTTAGGACCATTTAGGATTTTAGTTGTATCATAAAGGTATTTAGGAACCTTTACATCATAATAAATTAAGATTTCAGATATGACCAGGGAGATTCCATTATTTAGGCCATCAGGAGTATTTCAGACACTTTGATTTCTAGTGGATTCTTAGCAACTTAATCCAATAAGGGTGAAACGATGATTTATGGTATTCAAGATTCATGTCGATTTATTAGGATATCAGGTCAACTTGAGCTGAACAAATTCCAGCACTGCAATACTTGTCAACCACTCGAATCAATACACTTCAAGAATATGCACACTTTAATACTAACACCACTAGTTGAACTGATCATCTTCAGAACTATCGTTGAACAGATCTTAAGGAACTGTACGTATTTTGATGGTTTTATTTATGTATTGCAACAGTTTCCAAGATGACCGGCGTACTTGGGTCATCTTCATAACCTTTAGGGGGTGTTTGGATGGGGGAATGTGGGATTCCCATGGGAATGGAATCCACATTCCCCCGTTTGGTTAGCCCGGGAATCCTATTCCCGGTAATGTAAGATTACCAATAGTGGATTTTTTGGGGTATATTACCGGGAATGTCATTACCTCCCTTTCCTTAGGTATTGTTGGATTACCGGCGTTTTGGACTAAAATGCCCTTAAATTTTTATTTTTTTTCAAAAATATATTTATTCTGTAATCGAATAATAAAAATTTTACGAAGGTTAAATTACAAATTTATCCTTAAATTTATTTTAGATTTACAAAAAAAAAATCTATAATTAAAATTTTATATGAAGTTCAAGGGTTAAAATAAAATTTTACCCTTTCATTAAACTTTTTTTTATTTTTAATTTTGTAAAAAATATATAAATATTATGAATTTAATTTTTTTAAAGAAAATATATAAATATTTTCCAACTTGTAATATTACACAAATATATATAATTAAGACAATTTGGTCAAATATACATTCCAATAATCTTTTATTCCTTTAACCAAACACGGTAATCTTACATTCCTGCTAAGCCAACCAAACACAAAATACAACATTCTCAGTAATGCTATTCCTTGGTAATCTTACATTCCCACTGGTAATCTTATATTCCGTGAACCAAACGCACCCTTAAGGGTTGTTAAAATATTTAATGTTTCACTTCACTTTCTAAACTTGTCTACAAACATTTCTTTAAACTATAAAATTAGGGTATTTGGGTTATTTTAGTACTCAGGATTATTCTAGTCATTCTCTTTCAATTCAATCTTATCATATAATTCAGCTATTTCAAACCATTCAGACGTAACTGATACATTGGTTGGTTTAGTCTTCAGACGTTTGCTTAGGAACATAACTCTAAGTATGCTTTCCAGGTTTATTTTCCACTTTGGGCACAATTATCATATTTTTATATAATAAGGGTGTTTTCGTAATTTTACCTAGCATGAGTATTTTCATAATTTCTTTTTCAAGTATTTCTGGCATTTAACCTTTTTATAGAAGTAATTAGAATTTATGGATTATTAGGTTACTTGAATTACAAATTAACCAATGAACTTGAAACTATTTCTCGTTAATCTTCTAGTTCCTTACACGAGTCCATCGAGTCTTATTCAATTTACCACCTTTATACTGTATTCAGTATTAGTTTCAGAAATCCTCAATAAGTATGAAACAGATCATTTTCATTCATGGAATTATCAATTATCAATGAGTACGATAAAGCATTCAAAAGGTAGTAAAGTATTACCTCAATTTCTGAGCCACACCAATCTACCAATTAAATTCTATTTGGTCTTCCTTGAACTTAAATTTAACGTCCTAAAAAGTCTCGGATACATAGGAAAATATATTAAGTCAGAAATGAAACTTAATCGGGAAAACTATTCGGATCGAAAATTAAAATGCTGAAAAACAACTTACCTGGTTTGAAATTGGCAAAACAGACTTCGAATTCAGACTCAGGACATCGAAAAACATAAAATATTCCTTTTTAAAAAGTTGACTTTTTGGTCAAAGTCAACACGATCAAAGTCAAAGTTAATGGGTCTGGTCAACGGGTTAACGGATTGACTCAGTCTGATTTGACTAAATCAACTCGGTTCAAATTGACTCAGCTTCTAGAGGAATCAATCAACTCAACTAGAAACGAAGCCCACGCGCACTGGTGGCACATGTAACAGGCGACGGAGACGGGGACGACAACTATTGAACCAGAAAACAACCAAACACCAAGATCAACTCGCATACTCTCAAACAAGTAACCAATCATCGATAAGAAATAAAATAAAATAATTGGATGTTTACCCTTAACGGCTAACGACAGAGACAAAAACGGTGAGGGGCAATCCCGACTAGGATTTGGTCAGAACGGGATCAAGAGTCCAGAGCTAGGGACGGTGAGACTAACGAAGTTTGGGATCAGCGTGAAACCGACAGAACCCGAAAGAAAGGTTTAGTTTTCCCGATGAACGTTCAACGTGATCTCTACAACAAACGGTGGTGAGTCTCGACGGACAACCACTAAGGATTCGATCGCAAGGTACTGGTAAGCACGCTGATGCAAGTGGTGCATGACACCGCGAGATGATGGCTGAGATTGGAGGCAAATTTCCCAAACGGTCTCCTACGATTTTACGTTTGATGGTAAGTTATTTGGGGTAGTCGTTGGTCGGAGTTTGCTCGCGATGTGACACCGATACGGTTAGTAACGACGGTGAACGCCACAACTAACCAACGATGACTGAACAGAGATGGACGATGGCTTGGAGTAATCTAGAAGTTTTGTGTGATTTTCCCAATTGGGAATTGATTTTTGGTGAGGGTTATAAAATCCCACTAAAAAACTTAACATAAGTTTCTTCCATTTCAAATCAACTATAGTTGCTTAGCCTAAATGGCTAAGGCTTGGCCCCTCTCTCTTCAATAGTACATGAGTTCAAACCTGTCCAAGCTCAATTTTTTTAGAATATAACTTTATCCCGAATTCAAACTAATCCTTAATCTCCAAAAATCCTCTTTTTTTTAAGAATTCCAAACTTTAATACTTAATAATTAAAACACCAAAACTTCTTAAATAATTCTAGCCCAAAACTAGAGTGTGACGTATATGTTATATATATATATATTAAACTTATATTCATACTTATGTGTGTATATATTATAGTTTATATATATATTTCTTTTAATTTGATCATTGAATTTTGTTTAATTTATTTAAATTATAGTTTCTAATTTCATGTTTCCTTACAATTATATTATAAAATTCAAAATCTTATAAACTTTTGTTCCTTAACTTTTGAAATGGAAACAATTCAGTCTACTTTTATATTAATTTCATATTTATTCAATTTAGTGCTTAAAATTGTATTTATATATGAAATTGGCCTATACTTATTTATATTTTTATAATTTACTTCAAACACAATAAATCAAATAATAAACTTCATTTCAAACTCTATAAATTATATCATAATCTCCAAACCCATTAAACTTTTTTCACCATCTTTTTAATGGGATTCAATTTTGTCCATTTTTATATAAATTTCAACTTAACATTTTATAATTATTTCGATTTAATTCCTCATCCTCGCGTGTTGTTTACTCTATTTAAATTATTTTTTGTATTTTATTAAAATTGACCCATAATTATTTATAATTTTTGTAATTTACTCTAAATCGTATACAATTACAAATTATAATTTGTCGTTCATGAAAGACAAAAAAATTAACCAAAAAATGACCCTACCTGAACTCAATCCGTACACGGTACAATCCGACCGAAATTTTGTCTGTCAATAATATGACTCGATCTGACTGAAGTCCATCTGAACTTGAATTAACATGGTATTTAACTCCTTCGGACTTGAACCGTTTTGAACTAAAATGACTTTGATCCGAACTGAAATTAACTCGATCCAAAACTAAAATGAATATGATGTCAAATCAACCTAAAAATGACCCGAATTGATTTGACATAGACCCAACCTGATCCAAGTTGAACTATCAAATTGACCTGACGTGACCTATATCCGATTTGACCTGACCTGATAGGATCCTACTGAAACCTAAACGATTACTTGATTTCACATACCATTACCAACATGGAAATATGGACAGTGTGGGATTGGATGGTTATTTGAGATTTTTTTAGGGTAAAGTTTATCATTGACCATCTAATTATTTTGCCCTTTTACTTTCACTATCGATTTTTAAATTTTGTTAATCAAACCACATAACTGTTTAATTGTAGTCAATCAAATCACTAGCCACTAATAGTTGACAGAAATGCTAAAGTGGTAATTAAATATTTTGGTATAATTACACATCTAGTCCATGTTGTTTACATATTTTTTTCAATTTGGTATTATTTTTAATAAATTAAAATGAATTAAATCATCCAATCAAATGATGCCATGTGTCATGTTTTAATTTATTTTAATTTGATATATTTGTTTTCCACCAAGCAAAATAAGGTTAGAGGGACCATTCAATTGGATGATTTAATTTATTAAAAATAAGAGTAAATTGAAATAATATGTAACCAACATGGACCAGATGTGTAATTATATACAAATATTTAACTACCACATTAGCATTTCCGTCAACTGTTAATGTCTAGTGATATAATTTTGAAAGATCTGTGGTGAAAGTAAAAGTACTAAATAGTTAGGTAGTCAATGATATAATTTACCCATTTTTTAATTTAAGCTCAAGGTCCTCATCGGGTACCTAAGGATATGTTTGGTATTTTTAGTTTAAGAAGAGAGTGATCGTTTTCACTTCTAATACAACTTTTAATTTTATTTTTTTACATTTTTATTCAATTTTAATCCCTAATCGTTTAAAATTTGACATAGATGTTGGTGTGGGACCTTTTTTCATTTTTTAATTTTCCAATATTTTTGTGTGGATATGTTCTCAGTTCCCATCAATTTTTTATATTATATTTTTTATAACTTACATCCAATTAAATCTTTATCATCAAAGAAAATAATCAATCAAATACTTAACATCAAACAAAATAGTTAATTAAATCCTTCACATAGTAGATAAATGTCACTATTACAATGGTTGTCAACGGCGTCACTAAATAATTATAATCGACATTAATTAAATAATTTAATTAAAAAATTTAATTAATAAAAACTCAATTAATTATTTTCCATTATAATTTCTTATTTATTTGTAACTCCCTAGACCCAGCCTGGACGTCACGGTCGAATCTCAGAGACCACGACATCGTTAGATTGAACAGAAATCAAGAACTCATGTCTTGCCATGCATCGTCGTTAAATCGTCAAAAGAATTCAAGGGTTCTTAGTACTTAAAAATATACCACGAGTTCTGAATTCGAAAACAATAAGAAAATCATTATCCCAAGTTCCATAAAAAGGAAATACACAATATATATATATATAATCAACAGAAAATAACTAATAAAAAGTCCAAAAATAAAACGGCTATACGATGTTTGGAAGAGAATGAAAATAAACGATCCTCCTAGTAACGATCGTGAATCTTAAAAGTTCGAGTAATTTGAAAATACATAAACTAGAAAATGAGCTACAAAATCTAGTGTGCCCTCTAAAATAAAGTAGATATCCAAGCATATGCAAAACAATGCAATTAAAGTATAACATTAAATCCAAATTTAATGAATAGAAAACAGCACCAATGGCACCCAACTTTACCTTTCGCCACAGATAAACAGAACGGGGATATAATCCCATGCAGATGTCAGAACGGGGAACTAATCTCATACAGATGTCAGAATGGGGAACTAATCCCATACAGATGTCAGAATGGGAAATTAATCCCATGCAGATGTCAAAACAGGAAATTAATCCCATGCAGATGTCAAAACGGGGAATTAGTCCCATGGAGATCGGAAATACATCAGTAAGCAAATAAAAAGTGGTGCAACATTATTTGAAAATATGAATGATACTGGTAAGTACAACCAAATTACAAACATACATTAAGCATAAATATTAACATAATAATCTTACATATTCGAGTATCAATTATGTAAAGAAGACGCACCTAAAGAAGATAACTGATATTAGTTCAGCCTTACGCTTCCCATAGACAGTAGTACTAGGTTCTGCGGATTGAGAACATGTATCTTGGGACAAGTAATCGAAATTGAACTGAGGAGGGTGATAACTCCGTAAAAAGGTCACATTTTGGGACCTTTTCACTTAAGTTATTGAATGTCTAAGAGCTCATTTAGGACCATATAGATGCATTTAGGAGCATATAGTTGCATGTGGTGGAATTCTGTTTGCCGCGGCATTTTATTTTGTAATCAGTGCTGCTTTATGGGGAAGGTGTTTGTTTGGTGATGTGTAGGATTTGAGAACAAGGAAAAGCAAAAAGGAAATGTCGTGACATAAGGAGACTGCTGAGCAGAATGAAAATGCCGACTTCGTTGTCATTTCGAGAGCGAACAAAATGAAAGAATATATTTTTGGAGCCAGTTGTCCCTATTTTGACGTGATCTCTGACCATGAGCAAGAAATCCGCCTGGAGGGGATCAGTGCTGCTACAGTCGATCTTACTGAATCAAGACGCCCTGCTTCTGATCCTGTCTGTCTTTTGCCTTCTACAGCAAGATCCTGTTGAGTAGTCAGCCAGCTATCCAGGTTGGACCATTGCCAGCTCTGCCCGATCCTCACGTGAATTAAGCATGATTTAGTGTATCTTTGGAATTTTGACACAAACCTTTAGGGTTTTTCTTACCCTATAAATAGAGGATGAAGCCACGATAGTAGAGACTTTGGTTCCACGCCGTTTTGAGCTTAAATAGAGAGAGAAAAAAGGCCTCTCATTTCTCTGTCAATCCTAGTTGCTGTGGCATTTCTCCTTGACAAGCCTGAGGGAGTGGCGTTCTAGGCGTCTGAGAGGAGCTAGTTCGATAGGGGCAGTTCGTGGTGGCCCGAGGGAAGCTCCGACAGTGCACGTCGAAGGCTTTTCTTCCTTCCATTTGTTCTTTGCTTTCATATTTTATTACTTGGGTTGTAAGGAATGGATAAACTTGCTTTGTTCTTGCTTATTTCGAACACCACCATGAACTAATCCTATTTGGTGGGAGTTCATTTTGAATGTTTAAGTTTTATTTCAATGAATGATTGTTTTTCCATGCTATAATCTATTTTGTTTATGAATCTTAGTGCCTTAAGGTTGTAGGAGCTACGAGAGTATCCATTCCTTAGGAGATTCTTAGGGTTCGAGAGAATATCTAGGCAACATATCCTTAGTGTTTGAGAGAAACTACGGAGAAACCGCATAAACAAGGGGTTCTAGATAGTAACTAGGCCTAATCTACCTTAGAGATAAGGCTAGGATTTCATTCGACTAAAAGGAGTTATGCATAAACGATAGGTTAGATGTTAATATTGCCGCAAAAAGGTATTGCCGAGACATATCATGTTATCTGGACCAATAGGATCAATGCAGGGGTTTACACCAACCGGTTTTGCCAGTGCATCTTCAATCTGTCGAGTCTCTTACTAGAGATAGCATAGGGCACCTTAGTAGACTCTATCGGGCAGACAAGACATAGAAGGAAGACCATTATGAGAAGTAGGCTTAGCTTTTCCTTAGTGACTCCTATCACTCATTCCGACAATAGTTTGTTGTGTAAGAAAGATAAAGTCCTATAAATTAAATCCAGTATTTACATTTTATTTTGCCTTGACATTTCCATTTGTTTTCACTCAACACAACTTAATTTGCCAAGACATTTCCATCCAATTTGAAATGACATATCCATTTATTACCATACAACAATCGTTTCATTTTCGCATCAGTCATTCCATTTTGCCACAGTATTCTCACTTGTACATACCATCACTAACTTTACTTAGGTGACATAGTAAAGTGCTTTGACAAACCTATTCAATTTCCTCTAATCCCTGTAGAGACGATACTCACTTATCACTGTATTACTTGTTCGATTATGTATACTTACACATATATCTGCATCCATTTATAGTACTCACAATTAGCGGACAGAGGGCGGGACTAAGCAGGATCAACTAGAGAGCGCACCGTAGATGCGAGCGTACTTTCAGAAAATTAAACCCAAAAGTGAATTCAAAACCCCACACTCTACTTAAAATAATTAAGATTTTATTATGAAAAATGAGGTAAAACAAGGCTTTTGGGTCAGAATTTGGCCAAATTGACTCAAGATGTAGAAAAACATAAAGATAGGGTTTCTAGAAAAAGTCAACGGATCAAAGTTAACGGTTAACGATTAACGGTCGGGTCAACGAGTTGATCGGTTCAATGGTCAAGTCAACTGGTTGACCGGTTTAACGATCAGGTTAACGGGTTGACCGATTCAACTAATTCAGTCCAGTAGTAAACCGATTAAGCCAGTTTTGAATTTAAAATTGCATGGACATTCCCACACGCACACAGCGGTGTGTGAGGGCACATGGGACGCCGTCAAATGGTTTGTAACGAGGAACGACAAAATTGAATTTCTTTTAAGACCCAAAACCAAAATCCCTCACCCGACTCTAACGGTAATGGAAAATGACGAAACAAGGGTACCGAATGAACGGCGACGACGAGACTGACACAAATTTGCTGGTGATGAGAGTCACGATGACCAAAACGGAGACCAAACGGAGGGAAAACATAATAACACTAGAGAGAAAATAAATTGTTTGGGGAAAATGATTTCATAGAACACGACGAAAAGAGTGGAAAATGAAATGATTTTAGGTGTTAAACCTAACGATGGGCAAATTATGCCTTAAGCCCTTGAACTTCTAGAAATTAATGCTTAAGAATTATTATTTTTAAACATTTTAATTTAGCCCATACAACTAGAGTTTGACAACTCTCTCCTCCTAAAGAAAATTTCAGCCTCGAAATTTTACCTGGTGAAAAAAATACGAAAATTGATCCACCACCGACCTTCGAGTCTCTCAGGTGGCCTCTAAAAGATTATAGTTACTGCTCAAAACCTTAAACATCGATATACGTCAACTTCTTAGAACTTAATTTTCATATGCAATAATCTGAATAGTCTCCTCCTCATAACTCAAGTCAGACCTCAATTCGATATCCTTAACAAAATAACATTGGATGGGTTAGAACAGTAACGTCTCAACATAAAGACATGGAAGACATCATGGATGCGCTCAAGCTCAGGTGGAAACTCAAGCTGATAAGTAACGGGACCAACTCAATGCAGAATCTGATAAGGTCCAATAAACCTCAGACTCAACTTGTCCTTATGGCCAAGCCTAAGAACTTTCTTCCAAGGATATACTTTTAAAAAAAACTCGGTCACCTTCACTGAACTCAATATCTCGTCTCTTCATATCAGTATAAGATTTCTGCCTATCAAAAGCAGCCTTAAGCCTTTCTCGGATCAATCTAATTATACTCTCAGTCTTCTGAATAAGATCGAGTCTTATAACTTTTCCTCTTTAATAGTCCAGTCCAACGCAACAGAGTATAACACCTATGACCATACAAAACCTCATACGGTGCCATCTGAATTTTGTTCTAATAATTATTATTGTAGGCAAACTCAGTAAACGGTAAGTGATCCTCCAAACTACCTCGAAAATCAATAATACATCCTCTCAACATATCCTCCAGAATCTGAATAAACCGCTCAGACTGACCATCAGACTGCGGGTGATAAGTTGTACTGAAATTCAATTGGGTACCAAGAGCTTCATGAAGAGCCTCACATAATCGCGATGTAAACCTCGGATCTTAGTCAAAAATAATAGATAAGAGGACCCTATAAAGGTGAACAATATAAGAAATGTACAACCGAGCCAATATGTCTAGAGTATAATTAGTACGAACTGGTATAAAATGAGCAGATTTGGTGAGACTATCAACGATAACCCATATTAAATCCTTCTTGGATCGTGTTGACGGAAACCCACTGACAAAATCCATGGTGACTCGCTCCCATTTCCACTCAAGAATCTAAATGGGTTGGAGTAATCCATACGGAAACTAATGCTCAACATTTACCTGCTGACAAGTTAGATATTTAGCCACATATTCGGTGACATCTCTTTTCAAACCATACCAATAATACCTTTCTATGATATTCTGATATATCTTAACACCACCAGGGTGCATCGAATAGGGGCTATCATGAGCCTCTCTCAAAATAGTAGTCTGTAACTCAAAATCATTCAGAACACAGTAACGTCCCTAAAAACACAATACATCATCCTTATTGAATGTGTACTCAGAATCATAACCTTGCTCAGCATGCTTTGTAAATGGAAATATGGATGCATCGAGAGGTTGCTTCAACTTAATCTCAACTGCCAAAGTACGCTTAATTCGGAGTTTCACTAACAAGGTGTCAACATCATATAAACTCATACTAGCAAACATCGCCCTCAAATCAGTAGTCACCCTACGACTTAAAGTATCTGCAACTACATTGGTATTTCTAAGATGATATTCAATCTCAAAATCATAGTCTTTCATAAACTCTAGCCAAAAACGTTGTCTCAAATTCATATCCCTCTGATTTCGGAAAGTCTATCACAGTATGAATATGATCAATTCCAGAAGTAGACTTCCTCAAGTCCAAAATATAAGTAAGGTACGCCATGCTACCCTTTCGAATTATTTTCACTGTTACCAAGGCTGATATGACATTAGACAGATAAACCCAACACTCACCAATCAGAATAATCTCTCTATCATCAAGAGTTTTCAGAACTGCTCTCTTGCGTTCATAATTCAGGTCCACCTGATATTTCTTCAACCAGCCAGTACCCAAAATAACTCATCAAACGAAAGTTCTAAAAGATTTGCTAGAAAGGTTTCTCTATAAAGCTCGAGAGGGTAGTTTTGGTAAATTTTATCAATTACCATAGATTGACCCATAGAAGACTGAATAGTAATATGACAAGTAGTGTGTTCAACCAGAATGCCAATATTATGGGCTATGAGACTTGCAATATAAGACTGGGTAGACCCCTATCAAGTAAAGCAAAGTAATTAACAAAATAAATAGTAAAAGTACCTGCAATTACATCTAGCTCATCTCGATCTTCATAAAGCCTCGTAGCATAAACAAATGCAAGTTGTCTAGACTAGGACCTTACAGAACCTCTACCCGGGGCAGATCGCCCCCTACCTGAAGAACTTAGTGCATGATTATATGAGGTATGTCGACTCTGAGTTCGACCCTTATGAGTCTGAGATGATTTCTGAGAATGAGCCAGTGTCTGATGGGTTAGAGTAGGAATCTGATAAGCCGGAGTTGGTTGTGGGAAATCTCTAAGAAAATACTCAGTGAAACCACACCTGAAACATGCTCCTAACTTCTTGAAGTACTCCCCATCATGCTGCTTACTACAATATGTACAAGTAGGAACAACCCACCGTGCAAAAGAAACACCCCTACTATCAGACCAACCAGAAAAAATAACGTGTCAAGACCCATAATCAACCCTCATTGTATCTTATTTCAATCATTTTCCAGGATGAGCATAGTAACCAAAAGAACCCTTAGAACCTGGTTACTTCCTTTTCTCATAGAGGGTGACAATGTTTCTACGAATTCTCATATTCAAAACCTCTCTTAAATAGCATGCACTTATCTTTTTTGGTACTGATAAGTCTAGTAGTATACTTACTGAGGTGCAGAAACTTCATCTCATACTCCTAAACGATCATATCACCCTGTTTTAGATCCATAAACTCTTGTTTTCACTCTTTCAGTTAGCGACTACCAACAAAGCGACTCCAAAAGGCACTCTGGAAAAACTCGTAAGTTAACTGATTACTCGGAGTAATTATCTTTACAGAATTCCACCATTTTAGAGCATCATCTTTCAGCAGTGAAATAACAGTTTGAAGTCTCCACTCAACCAGATAATCCATCTCATCTAACAAACACTCAATATCCTCAATCAGTACTCCCCAACAGACGGGGATACTCTAGAAAGCCCTCTGAAATACTCTGCCCCGTTATGCAACATCGTCGACGAGACATTATTAGCAATGTCCTTAGGCTGAACCCTAATCGACCTCTAAAGTAACCGTAAAACTGTTCATCCAACAACATCATCCTCTAACTCGTAAGTAGCTCTGACTCCAGTGACAGGTGTATACCCATTATGCTCGGTATGCCTAGTATACTCGATATGCTCAGTCAGATTAGATGAATCAGATACTCGAGTACGTCCAGTCGTGTCAGATGAATTAGATGCTCGACTACGCCCATCAAACGACTCTACCTCAAAAAAAGGAGGGCCTCTATCAGAAACAATAACTCAGCCTCCACAACCTCGAGCACTACCATATCTGCGATGAGCTACAGATCGGTGTGTACTCCTTCAGGGTGTCATTCTACTGTGAGATGTCTGAAATAAAGTGTACACATAATCTAAAGTCAGATCCGGTACTAGAGTCCAGAAACAGAACATTCATATTTGAAAACGGAAAATATTGAAATCATTTAACAAAAATTTATATTCAAAACAGAATTTAGAAAATAGTTCCCATACCCAAAATTTTCGATACATGTAAAAAGTATTTTTACAATACAATAAATAATTTGATGGATAATAAAGTTCGAGAGTTAAACCTAAGCTTTGATACCACTAAATATAACCCCATAGACTCGACCTGAACATCATGGCCGAATCTTGAAGACCAAGACATCGCTAGATTGAACAGAAATCAAGAATAACTCATGTTTTGCCATGCATCGTTGTTAAATCGTCAAAAGAATTCAAGGGTTCTTTGTACTTAAAAACATACAACGAGTTCTAAATTCGAAAACAATATGAAAATCCTTATCCCAAGTTCCATAAAAAGGAAATACACAATATATATATATATAATCAACAGAAAATAACTAATAAAAATTTCAAAAAGAAAACGTCTATACGATGTTTGAAAGAGAATGGTAATAAATAATCCTCCAGGTACCGATCATAAATCCCAAAAGTTTGAATAATCTGAAAAGACAAAAACTAGAAAATGAGCTACGAAACCCAGTGTGCCCTCTAAAGTAAAGTAGATATCCAAGCATATGCAAAACAATGCAATTAATGTATAACATTAAATCTGAATTTAATGAACAGAAAGCAGCACCAATGGCACCCTACTTTACCTTTCGCTACAGATAAATAGAATGAGGATATAATCTCATACATATGTCAGAAAGGGAACTAGTCCCATATAGATGTCAGAACGGGGAATTAATATCATGCATATGTCAGAACGAGGAATTAATCCTATGTGGATGTCAGAACGGGGAATTAATCCTATGCAGATGTCAAGACTGGAATTAATCTCATACAAATCGGAAATACATCAATAAGCAGATAAAAAGTAGTGCAACATTATTCAAAAATATGAATGATAAAGGTAAGTGTAACCAAATCACAAACATATTTTAAACAGAAGTATTAACATAACATTCTAACATATCTGAGTATCAATTAGGTAAAGAATACACACCTAAAAAAGATAACCGATGTCAGCTAAGCCTTACGCTTTCCACGGTCAGTAGTACTAGGTATTGCAAATCAAGAACGCGTATCTCGGGACGAGTGACCAGAATATAACTGAGGAGGGCGGGACTGATCAGGGTCAACTAGAGAGTGCTCGAAAGATGCAAGGGTACCTTTAGAAAATTAAACCCAAAAGTGAATTCAAAACTCCACACTTAACATAATAAAGATTTAATACTGAAGATGAGGTAAAACCGAGCTTTTGGGTCAGAATTTGGTCAAACGTACTCAAGACGTCGAAAAACATAAAGATAAAGGTTTTTGAAAAAAGTCAAAGTGTCAAAGTCAACGGTCAAAATCAATGGTCTGGTCAACAGGTTGACTGGTTCAACGGTCGAGTCAACGGGTTGATCGGTTCAGCCAGTTAGGTTCAGCAGCAAACCAGTTCAACCACTTTTGAATTTAAAACGCCTGGATTTAAGACGTTGGCTGTGAGAGTCATGATGGCCGAAACGGAGACCAAACGGAGGGAAAACACAATAATACAAGAAAGAGAGAAAAACTGTTTGAGGAAATTAATTTCACATAACATGGGAAAAAGAGTGGAAAAAGGAAGGGATTTTAGGTTTTAAACCCAACCATACGCAAAATTATGCCCTAAGCTCCTGATCTTCTAGAAATTAATGCTTAAGCATTATTATTATTTTTTAAACCTTTTAATTTAACTCATAACAACTGGGGTGTGACATTATTCAACTATAATTTATATCTTTCAAGGATCTCAATTTATTGTCATCTTTATTATTAAATTTTAAAAATCATCGAACTCATTTAGTTTAAATTCATTGGTGTTGATATATATCTAATATTTCCATCGTGGCATTAAATATGAAGCAACTTATTATATCTTTACGTATCAAAAGTGATTTTTTTTTTCAATCTTGATAACTTTAAGAGATTTATGCCTAAATTAAATTATCTCAATAATTATGGAATTTGTTGTTATTTTCCGAGATGTCTGGTTCAAACATCGAGTATATAAGAGTACGTTCATTCATTGTCAAATGATTGAGAGACTTTGAATATATATTATCTTGTATTTATCTCAGGTTTATCAAAAAAAACTTTTAAAGATTTATGAATTCATCAAGTGGCCTATGTGAAAAAAATAATATTATTCTTTTTAGAGGTCGTGAATTCGAGTAACCAGGTATATCTATTAATTAAGCAAATTCTAAACAAATATTGCTTTATATACCTCAAACTATTTTTTAAGATTTATATACTAACAAGGAGTTAAAGGTGTCCTATTATTTTTGTTATGAGAAATATCATTTTAATCTTTGATTTCAATCTTTTTATATTTTCGGATTTAAATTTTTAAAATTTTTGTACATAAATATGTCATTATTTAAAAAGATTTAATGCATATTCTTTTACCGTATAGAGATATTTTTTTTTCATTTTAATTCTTGTAATTTTATCTTTATGGTGCAAAATAATACTACAATTAAATCAAACTCGTCGACAGTTGCAATCGACCCCTATGTTATTGATAATAAGTTAAAAACAAACATACATTATATTTTATAATAAGCTAAACACACATTTTTAATTTTTTAAAATTTCCATTTTGTATCAATATAATTTTAATATCCTTTTAAAAATTTACAATATAGTTACAGTCTAAGCCTGAATATATATTTTTTAATTTTCTTCTTTAAAACTTACCGTTTCCTCTTAAAAGGATAATTTCTGAATTTTTTTATTTATTCTATGTACTATATACTTTCATCTTCTTGGTGTAATCCCAAATGTGCTTTATTTTTTATGATTTTCGATGCATGATTAACTTGTTAAAACTCATCATTTCCACTAAAAGCTGTGATATTTGAAAATTTCGATTTTAATTCATACACAGTGTTATTAAAATCGGACCGGATTGGCCGGTTCGACCGGTTAAATCGAGAACCAGTTGCTTATCCGGTCCGGTTATCCTATAAAACCAGTGTTGCAACGAACCGGTAGAACCGGTTAAGAACCGAAAAAACCGGTGTGAACCGGCCGGTTCTGTTTTTTTTTAATAAATATTTTTAAATATGTATTTTCTAATATAATAAGATTATCAATCCATTTTAATTTTAATTTATTCTTATTTTAAATTTAATTATAATATAATAAATATTTTATTTATTCAAAATTTCACTGAAATGAAAAGAAAACCAGTATATCATATATTTTTTATTGAAAATAAAATTAATATTAAATATAGTACTAAATATAATTGAACTTTAATATATTTTATAACTTATTATATTTTTAATCAAAAAACAATTTATTATATTTAAAATTGCTTACTTTACGATTACCGTATACAAGTTATGAGGATACATCGGCCTCGTACTCTGTGTAGGTGTAAATACAATCGGCACCAAATTTAGAGGTTTGTTTTTGAATGAACGATTATCAATAATCATTAAATCATCCTCAATTAAATCTACAAACTTTTGTCTAAAGCAAATGTTATTCTATAAATAACAAACACGACAATTCCAATGGAGAATCTTTTTCCCGTCAATAAACACTTTAACTTATTTTGGGGCTTTAATTAGGGTAAAGTTTAAAAATATAAATCCAGCCCTAAATTTATTTTCTGATTATGATGATTGATACTTGTATCAATTATATATTTTTTTATTTAGTTGTTGATGATTTTCATTAGATATTGACCTTAAATGTTATATTTTATTGATTTGAATCATTTTGTTTCACTTGATTTTATGGTATTTAATTTATATATGTTATGACTTGTGATATTTTTATACCTTTTAATATTGTAAACTTAAAAAAAGTGTTATATATATATATTAATATTGCTTTGAATATTATGTAAAATTTTAAAAAAAATATTATTTTATATAAAATTCGGTTGAACCGTGGTTGAATCCGGTTGAACCAGTGAACCAGTACCTTCACCGATTCAAAGTCCGATCCGATTTTAAAAACATTGTTCATACACTTCTATTCCCTTTCATTTTAATCTTAAACTTAAAAAAAATCATTCACTTTGCTCAAAATCTAGTGATTACATCACTATAACATCTATACTAGATCACTGTACTATTTTTTTATTAATTTAAAACAAGTAAAATACAATATCGGTTTAAAAATAACTCTCAACCATTTGATATTTAACGTTTTATATTTCTTACATTCCTAGTGTTCAAATTCAAAACCCAAAAAAATAACAAGAATTTTTTTATCAACGATATCGTTTTGATTCGTGATGAATACTACACTAGATAATCCAAATCCAATCCATTTCTCTATTTTATTTTCCTTGTAACGGTAATATCACAGAATTTGGGTTGTTAAAAAAGAAACCAAATGCAAGGCAGTCTGTGAATGTGAAGCTAATAATTGGGTGCTTATGGAGTTCCGTGCACTACCTTCTCTTTTCAGCTTTAGATTCATCCATTTCCCACCTTATTTACCAATCTACCCTTCTTTCCTCCTTCCCAATTCCAAGGCGATCGGTCCACCTGAATTCTTTATTGTTTTGCGTTTTCTTTGACTGGAGGCAAAACATCCTACTTTATGTTGAAGGAGTCTTAGTCTTCAGCCATTAACTCTTTAAATAGGGTAACGTAAGCAGTCTAAACTTGGAAACTTACAGTAATGTTTTTGTGCCTTTTACGAACGGCGTGATTGTCTTTTACTCTCTATCTCTTTTTTTTATTACACGACAAGATAAGATTACCCTCCAAAAAAACAATTGTAGGCGTGGGTTGGCTTCGTTGGTGCTCTGTTGTGTCTGAATCACTCTTTGTTTTGTATTGTTGTGGAAAGGTGAGAAAGAGCAAAGCCTGGGTTTTTGTCAGACACCTTATAAAAAAAATAAAGGTTGGATTTTGCAAATCCGTCATCTTTTATTTTGTGTTATGTCTAGTGTTGGAGGGAGGAAACCAGCCTCAACTCAGTGAGTCGGTTGGCATTAATCAGAGTAGGAGGAGTCCTACAAAAATGGTCACATTCTCGGACAACACCTCCCTCTCTTCTTCAAACAATGCTTCCCCGGCTCCCAAGTTCGCTAACTCCTCCACCACTCGGTAATCTCTCTCGAACAATGTTCGGTTCCATCTTTCTGGTGCTATATTACTGACTGCAACTTGTTCTTTCAGAATCTTTTTGGATGTTGCTGGGGATATCACCATTGCTGTTGATGGAGAATCTTTTCTACTTCATAAGGTAAGCACTGGATCACTGTTTTTTTTTTTTGGGTACAACAAGCTTGAATGTGTGAATTTAACCCCTTTTTTTGTACTTCTTAAGTTTCCATTGGTATCTCGAAGTGGAAAGATTCGGAAAATGGTTGCCAATGGTAAGGATTACAATGTTTCAAAACTGGAACTCGTTAACTTCCCTGGAGGACCTCAGACATTCGAACTTGCCATGAAATTTTGCTACGGTATGAACTTCGAGATTACCACCGCAAACGCCGCCCTCCTACGCTGTGCTGCCGAGTATTTGGAAATGACAGAAGACTACCGGGACGAAAATCTTATTGCACGAACCGAAGTTTACTTGAATGAGGTTGTAGCCCATAGTCTTGAGAAGTGTGTGGAAGTACTTTGTACTTGCGAGACACTGCCTCCAATAGCTGAGGAACTGGGAATTACAGATAGATGTGTGGATGCCATTGCCATGAATGCTTGCAAGGAGCAATTGGTTTCAGGTTTGTCTGGTTTGGACTGTGATGGTGAATCTACAGAACTTAAGTCTGGTTGTCTCGAATGGTGGATCGAAGATCTTTCTGTTCTAAGGATTGATTATTATCACAAGGTTATTATTGCCATGGGCAGAATAGGTGTTAGACCAGACAGTATTGTGGAATCATTGATGCATTATGCTCAAGCATCATTGAAAGGTATCGGAAAATGTCAGATTTTGAATCCAGTGAGAACGAAACCGATCTCTGCCACTGCTGAAAATGAGCAGAGGACAATTGTGGAAACCATTGTAAGCCTCCTGCCAGAAGTGAAGAGCTCTTCTATTCCATTGAGTTTCCTGTTTGGGATGCTAAGGATGGGAATTATGGTGGAAGCTAAGGTCGCCTGCAGGCTCGAGCTTGAGAGTAGAATAGCTTTTAGATTAGAAATCGTTTCACTTGATGATCTGCTCATACCGTCTCTCAGTGCCGGGGATTCTCTATTCGATGTTGATACTGTCCACCGGATACTCATAAATTTCCTGCAGCAGATTGAAGATGAAGAAAATGAAGACTGTGGTGGATATGAGTCCGATGGGGGCCATGGTTCTTTGTTGAAGGTGGGACGGCTTATCGACTCGTATTTAGCTGAAATTGCCCCTGATCCTTATTTAAGTTTGCAGAAATTCATTGCCATGATAGAAATATTACCGGATTATGCTCGGGTTATCGATGATGGTCTTTACAGAGCAATTGATATATACTTAAAGGTAAGTTTCCTTTAACAAGTACATCAAATGCTATTTATGCACGCAATAATCAAATAATGCATTTAAAAATTTTCAATTAGGCTCATCCAATGCTAAGTGATCATGAGTGTAAGAAGCTGTGCAGAGTCATAGACTGCCAGAAACTGTCTCAAGAAGCAAGCAACCATGCTGCACAAAATGAGCGACTTCCGGTACAGATGGCAGTTCGGGTCCTATACTTCGAGCAGCTGCGATTGAAGAATGCCTTGTGTACACGCAGTGGGGATGGATTACTGTCCCAGAAAATAAGCAGTGGAGTCCCGAGTGCAGCCATGTCGCCTCGCGATAATTATGCATCTCTAAGAAGAGAAAACCGAGAACTGAAGCTGGAGATATCGAGAATGAGAGTAAGGTTGAGTGAGTTGGAGAAAGAGCAGGTGGTGATGAAACGTGGGATGATGGACAAGTCGGGAAATGGGAAAACATTCTTCAACTCTCTTTCGAAAGGGATAGGAAGGATCGGGATATTTAGCGGTCCCGGTGAAGGAAAACACCAAAAATCAGGCCGCAAGTCTCGAGGATCAGAGGCGAAAACTGGAAGGAGTCGGAGGTATCCGTAAAACATTCACTTGCTTGCTTGTATTTAGTAGTAGGAAGTAGGACTTGAAGCCTCTCATTTCTGAAAGTATGTATGTATGTATATACATGCATATGGAGATTTGTATATTTTGATCGCTTGACAATGGCAATTAACTAATTAACAAGTTTACCAGAACCGACATATTTCAATTTATTTATCTTTGAAAGACCATGCAAAATTAAGCAACATTAGAACAATTCATACCATATAATTTATTCTTATTTTATATATATAGTGAAGGTCATGCACCTCCTTCTCCCACCAGACGCCTTCGAATCTGCATGAACACATAAATAAGAAGCATTAATTTCCTTTGTAACCGTACTTGCAGCAGCAGTAGGGTAGATATATATATATACAGCAGGTAGTTTCTGTTTGAAAGCAACTTCAAGGCGTGCATCTAAAGTGTTCTTGAAAACAATCTTCCCGTCTTCCGAAGCTAACACAACGCCGCCGGAGCTATACATCATCGTTCAACCTAAGATATATGATGATACAAATCGAGCAGTTTATAGAAATCAAGATTAGCTGATACCAATAAGGTTGATGGGCGAAATAGTTTGCGTCTCCGGGAGGAGGCGGTGAGAGGCTCACATTGTCGATGGCAATCTTTGGGGGGGGTACATTGAATTTCTCGGCATACTCTCGTTTAGCTTCATTGATGATAGACTCGACCAGCTTACGATCCACCTTTCGGCACCTCAGTATCACCGATGGCTCCCTCAGCGGAGCCAGACTCTGCACCACCAGAGCCTTGACTAGGTTCTTGTATCCCCTCTTGTCATTTCCCAGACGCTGCAGTTCCTTTCTCGCAGTTTCTTTTATGGAGTTCACCAACTCGTCCTGCGCTTGCAGCACTTTGATCCTCGACGCGTTCAACTGCATCGAGTACTCTCTGCAGTGCACATTCATTCATTCATTCCATCATATATCAATTCAACAATACAAATACTCGCATTTTCTTTCGTATTTCCACCTGCTTTCCCTTGCGCTCATACTCTTGTTTTATCTTTTTCCTCTCAGCTTCTACTATTTGTAGCTTTTCAATGTTGAATTCCTGGGGATGAACATTTTATTTATAAAATAAGATTTCAAATGAAATTTATATCAAACAAAGTAAACAAGAAGCATAACGACCTCTTCAGCAGACGCGGCTATCTCATTGGCTTTCTCCTCGGTCTCTTGGCAGATGAATCTGGCCATCTGCTGGATTTGCTTCGACACATCTCGTCGTTCATTCTTTCTTCTCTTCCTTGCCTGATTGGTTTTGTTGATTTACGAATTCAAATCAATCTCATATAGGATTCCGTGGAAGAAAGGGACTCTTTCTCCTTTTGTCTTTTATATTTTCTACTTTACCAAGTTAACAAAACTACTTCCTTTCCCTTCCCGAAGCCGAAATTTCCTGCCTTGAATCATTCCAAATTTTGAATGAGACTTTTTATTCAATTTTATCTATAAAAATATATACTTTAACCATTTCTCCCTCGAAAAAATAATATTGCGCAAACTAGACAGAATATTATCAAAATTTAGGTTATGGTATCGATTTTAACTTTAATTTTTTTTCTCAATTTAAGATTTAGTCTTAGGTTCGACTAAAACATTGAATTATTAAATCATTGACAGTCAGATAATGTATGTTAACGTGTAAGTCAAAACATTATTCTTTTATTTCATTTTATCCTTTTCTTTGTCAAAGTTAGTTTTTTTTCCTTCATCTAGTTTTAGTTGTTTCAAAAGATAGTCATTTTTTATGTCTTTTACTACCATCCTTGACACATGTAGATTCGTCAAAGTCATCTTGAATATTTTTGAGGTCCTAAGTAAAACTAAAAAACATAGTCTTATAAAATGAAAATATATTTTATTACTTTGAATAATTAATTTAATATCACATTAATAAATTGTAGAAAAATGATTAAACTAAAGGGCTTAAATTATAAAAGTAAAAAAGTACGATTCAAAAACTTAAAGATCTCAATTATAAAGGTAAAAAATGAGATTAAAAAATTTAGGGTCCTCAATTTTAAAGGTAAAAAGTGAGATTGAAAAATCAGGGGTCTCAATTATAAAGGTAAAAAATGTGATTAATAAATTAGGGGCCTCAATTATAAAGGTAGAAAGTGAGATTGAAAAATTTAGGAGCTCAATTATAAAGGTAAAAAGTAGGATTGAAAAAATTAGGGCTATCAATCATAAATGTAAAAGAGTGGGATTAAAAAAATTAAAGGCATCAATTATAAAGATAAAAGTAGGATTACAAAAATTAGAGGCCTCAATTATTACGATAAAAACAAAATTGAAGAAAATTAAAAGACTCAATTATAAAAATAAAGAATATATATTGAAAAAATAAGGGCCTTATAAAAAAATAGGTCCCTGAGCGGTCACTTAGAAAGCATCGTACTCTATCACTTTGTTGGTTTAAATTTTCTCAAAACTTCTTTAAAACACATGAAATGCATAAAAATTTACATTTTTAAGGGGTTTGTGAACTTTCTCGGGTATAAGGGTGTATTGAATGGTGAGATACAATATTCATTTGAGAAGATAACAACACACATTAAAATTAGCATCATCATAAGATTTTAGAGTAAATCAAAGCATTAGAAACCTTTATATAGATTTTCAACAACTTTTAAGTGGTTTTTGTGAAAAATCAAATCGACATGAAGATAAAGTAATGAAATATAAATGGTGAATGACACTGGTGACAGACAACGATTGATCGATAACGATGACCGAAGGAGTTAATAATAACTTCCTACCAAATAATACACAAACTAAAATTTAATGTTTATAGTTTAACAATAAAATCAATATGCAAACTGAAATTCGCGAAGAAGAAATGATTATGTCATCACACCGTCAATGATTTAACACTTCAATGCCCTAATTGAAATAAAATCTATAATTCAGTGTTAACGTCAAAACACATTAAAATTCAGTAGTAAAATGATATATAATCTGAAGTATAATAATAGTCGACATAATTTACCCAGAATTACATAACTCACTTTGTTTGGATCAACTTAATGAGTGGTGTTTTATTAAATTTATTTCGATGGATTACAACATGCGCATAATTTTGTTTTAATAAATGTTCCATTAATATTTATTTATTGTGGTCAGGATTTTGATCCATTAATGTAGTACATTAAGGAACACAATACATAGGATTAGGGAGTTTGAATGTGCGATTGCCCGAGCATTCCCCCTGAAGATCGGTCCATTGGTCCCCAACATTCCCCCATATCCTGTACCCTTGTTCCATTAATTGCTTCCGAATTGCAGACTTGTAAACCACCGCACTCTTCCCTTTGAATGGTTCCGTCCTGGGAAATAAATAGTCAAATTCAAACTCCTGGAAATTTCCCCACATTAACTTAGAAATGAATCTTTATCTTACCTAAAAATCACACTTTCATAGCGCATGAATCCTTGGCTATGCAAATTATCGATGGTGGCCGCGGCTAAGGTATCTTCGTCTCTTCCGGTGATCAAGAACACCTTAAATCCGCTGTCCACCAGCTTCCGAAACAACCCCAGTACAGCAGGGATTGCTGGACACTCCGCCTTCAATACCCATGCCTTGAAACCCCAGGGATCATAGGGCTCACACCTATATACATGCATCAGAATTAGTATAGTTTTGGAATTTGGAAATTAAAATGAAGGAATTATCGGTACCCGTATTTCTTTCTCTTGTAGTAAAGTATATTTGATAAGCAGGTGTCATCTACGTCAAGGATCCAAGCATCCATTGCATCCTCATCCACGGCGACCTGTGCAACGTAATTTTGTATTTGCTCCACGATGTAGTTAATGTCCTGCTCGTATTGCCCGCCGGTCATGTAAGTCTCGATGTGGTGGAGGCAATGAGACGGCACGGTGCGCCATCCGCGGACATTGTTAGCCTCCACGGCCAACTGCCAGGTCAAGCACTCGTTGGACCTGGCAGCTTCCCGCCTCGTTCTCCAGAAGGGCTTAGTGCCGCCAATTGCCTTGGAAAATATTGCTAAGAAGAAAAATATGAATATCTCTCTCTCCCGTTTCACCATTGATGATACCACACGCAGCTCCTGCATAGGCAAAACGCAAGATCAAAATCTTTAGTTCCATTGAACAGAGATTATATATTGGCAATAAAAAAGAAGACATAAAGACCATTATGAGAGTATTGCAAATACAAGCACATGAACAACTCTTGCAGACAAAGATGGTGATGAGGGTGGGCTTCTGGGGTTTATATAGTGATCAATAAACAAGTAAACGGCCATGATATATAGTATTACATACAGGTCTTCCTACACTGCACATTTTAACAGCAATGGCAACCTCAGCGTGATTGCAACACAAAATGATGAAACCAAAACAAAATAAAAATGGGAATCAATGGAAGATGAAAAGTTGAGACTTTGAGAGTGAGAGAGAGAAACGAAAATGTTACCTAATAATCAAATTAAAAGAATGAGATGGAGGATGGAGGGAATGCGGAAAGCTCAAGAGAGAGGCGTCATATATAATAAGGTAGATCAAAGACAGAGGTGAAAGCCAAAAACGTGGGTGGGGTGTCATCAGAGAGCACAAAGAAAGGGAGCAGTGAACTGAAATTTGATGATCAGCGCCAGCGGCAGTGTCGAAGGTCAAAAAGTGGGGTTGGAGTCAGAGCCCATCCACTTCCTCAAAGGACTCGGGTCTGTCCCGGGAGAGCTGTGTATTGCCTCATTCTTTACTACTAGTGTGTGTGTCCATCTTCATTGAGTGCATTATCTGCGATTCTGCTACATTCCACGTCAACAATGTGCCGACCATTCCATGTTCGGTGTACCAATTTCCAACACTTGTTAATTCTCAATTAATTAGGTGGTGGAAATGAGATCTTGACTTGTTAGGCCATAATATTAATTCCCCCCAATGGATGGAGAGTAGACAATTGATTGAATCTCCCACTAATTTGATTGGATCGTCGAGGAGAAAAGTGGTAATTAATTACATAGATGGACCATTACCATAAAAACATATATGCGTTGGAAACACGTGTAGCATCTAGCCATATATTCTTTGCACATTCAGGAAACTAGATTTATCAATCTTTATCTAAATTCAATTTTTTTATTTGATTAATGTAAGATAATTCATTTAAATTTACTAAAATAACAAAGTCAAGCATATTGGATTGGATGATTGTGATAACAATAATGGAAGATGAGATAATAGAAGAAAATCATTTACGTATATCCAACAAAATTATACTAATCGCATCTCCCACTAAATGATTCCTAAAATCAAAGTCAACCACCGAATCTCTACCAATTGATTCCACACTATATGTTATTTAGGCACTAACAAATATAGATGGGCTCTTTTTTTAAATTTTTAAAAAAAATAAGATTATGATAGATTCACTAGTCAAATAAGCATTATTAATATCTTTCTATATACATGTTGTACAAATACATTTAAGATTATTATAAGTAAAATATAATTATGAACGATTGGTGATAGTTTGTGTTAGTAATGCCCAATCCTACATTGAGTGAGTAAATACATTGGGATTGGGTATTTAAGGTTTACATTTTCCACTCTCTTGTTGAGTGATAGAGAACATGGGAGCTTCTCGCGCACAGTCGCCGTCCGGCTCGAGTCGTGGTTGTAGTTGTGGTTCATATCCTTGTTCAAGATAAAGAACAAGTTGTTAATGGGCCCGGTTACAAGAGTTACAATTACAAATGGGTTGGATTTTACAGAATGAATCTGCTCGTGCTCGTGATAACAAATTGTTTGACATGTTCCTTAGAGAAAGAAGTGCCAAAGTGATCTGGGACACTCTAGAGAAGAAGTATGTCACTGACGATGCGAGCATAAAGAAATACATTATCGTAGAATGGCTCAAATTCCAAATGACGGACGATAAGCCCATAATAGATCAAGTCCATGACTATCAGAATCTGGAGGCCGACATCGTTGCCGAAGGAATGCAATTGTGTGAAGTACTCCAAGCCAATGTCCTTATCGACAAGCTGCCAAAGTGCTAGTCCGACTACTTCAATTCTCTCAAGCATAAGAATAGAGATATTTCACTTGAGGAACTGGTAGGCCACATGAAAATCGAGGAGGCCAATCATCTAAAGGATAAGGTTACGAGTTCTTTTAGTCATATGTCTTTTAAATCTAACTTGGTTGAATCTGGTGGTGTCTCAGGGTCTAAGTTAAAAAAGACAATCAAATGAGGGGATCTGAACAAAAAGATAAAACCTATAAAGGGCACAAATTTCAAGAAACCAAGAAAGGCCAAAGATGATGGAAAAACTCTCAAGTGCTATGTTTACGGTTTAGCTGGTCACAAAGCCTATCAATGCCAACACCGCTCAGACTGCCATAATGACAACAAGCCACAAATACTTGTTACGGAGAATGATGATGACATCATTGCTGCAGTGGTTTCTGAAGTCAACCTGGTGGAGAATAGTTCTGAGTGGGTGGTTGATAATGGTGCTTCCAAACACTTCTGGGTAAGGAAAGATTTTTTCACCGAGTTCGAGGATGGGAACGGAGGTGAACGAGTGTACAAGGGGAACTTCAGCAGTTTTGAAATGCTAGGCAAAGGCAAGGTTTTACTCAAGCTGACTTCTGGTAAAACTTTGGCCTTAAATAATGTTCTGTATGTACCTGCCTTGCATAGAAATTTAATAAGTGGGGGTTTCTGAATAAGGCATGCATTAAGTTAGTTTTTGAGGTATATAAACTTATAATTTCCTGAAACGGTGATTATGTAGGCAAAAGTTTTTTAAATGAGGGTTTATTTGTCGTAGAAACTCAACTTAATAAGAATAAATCTACATTTCTACTTATATTGTTGAATCTGTTGATATGTGGCATGCTAGATTAGGACACATTAACATTCACGCTTTAAACAAATTGATAAAAATGAATGTTCTGCCTAAACTAGACATAACTAGCTTTAATAAATGTGAAATTTTTGTAGAAGTCAAGCATGCTAAACCTCACTTTAAGACTGTTTCTAAGAGAAAGACTGAATTGTTAGAACTCATTCATACTGATCTAACAGACTTTAGAAACACTGCAGTAAAGGAGGAAAACACTACTATATAACCTTTATAGATGATTACTCGAGATACATAAAGGTTTGTCTCCTTAGATCTAAAAACGAGGTTGAAAACTTCTTTCTTATTTATAAGGCAGAAGTTGAGAATCAGTTACATAGGAGAATCAAATGACTTAGATCTGATAGAGGTGGTGAATACGAATCAAATTTCTTAAAAGAGGTGTGTGAGAAGAATGACATAATTCACGAAACTTCATCCCCTTATTTTCCTCAACAAAACGGTATAGCCGAAAGGAAAAATATAACATTAAAAGAGATGATGAGCTCATTGTTGATAATTTATGGGTTATTTGATAACATGTGGGGGCACACCATTCTATCGGTCAATCATATCTTGAACCAAGTACCTCATAAGAAATTAGATTATACTTCATACGAGTTATGGAAATGATACACTTTAAATCTAAAATACTTGAAAGTTTGGGGGTGTCTAGCTTAAGTGGGATTGCCGGACTTTAAGAAGTCCACTATCGAACCTAAAACCGTTGATGCAATGTTCATAGGGTATGTTACAAACATCGCCACAAACAAATTCATGCTTCTACAATGAATTGAGAGATGTTGTTTTCTTTGATAATAATTTTCCCTTAAAGTAACCTAAACTAAATGAAGAAACACAAATAAAAAAGCATTCCATCCACTTCTTCTAGTGTACCTGCTAGGTCTACTCAAGAAATTAAATTTGAACGTAGAAGAGGTAAAAGACAAAGAACTGAAACCTCTTTTGGACCAGGCTTCATAACTTCATTTGTTGTTGAGATAAATGATTTATACTCTTTTTCTGATCTTATAGCTCAAATATTTCTATTAGATGAGGATCCTAAGACTTATGAGGAAACTATACGATCCATCGATACTAGTTTATGGAAAAACACTATTAATGATGAACTAGAATCGATAATGTCTAACCTACTTGGGAATTAGTTGACTTTCCTAGGAGATTTAGAACTCTCAGTAACAAATGGGTCTTCCGGAAGAAACTGAGGCCAGATAGACTTTTTCGATATCTACTCTCCCGTAACGAAAATGTCAACGATCCGTCATTATTTGGTTTAGACTCCATTCACAAGTTGCAAGTACATCAAATGGATGTAAAGATTGTATTTCTGAACTGATACTTAGATGAGGAGATCTATTTGGAGAAACCTCTTTGTTGAACTAAGTTTTGATATAATAATTATGGCAAAATGTTTTTGGACTTGAATTGAATTTATTCAAAGTTTTTAAAATTTTAAAAAATAATTTAAAGTCTATTTAAGTTGGAATTGAGCACAATTTTTTTATGAATATTATTGTATGAATAGTATCAATACTGTATGAATAGTATCGATACTGTGTGAATAGTACCGATACTAAAAAACATCAAATGCAAAATGGATACTGATACTACTACAATAGTATCGATACTGCTACAGTAGTATCAAGCCCAACGGTCAAAATTCAAATATTACAAAGGTAGTATCGATACTCATTGAAGAAATATCGATACTACTTGTTCTGGGTAGTTTTATTTTGTAGAAAATGAATCCTCAACGGCTCCAAAACATCCTCAACGGCTAGATACGACTTTAAACTCATTTCAAGCTATAAAAACAAGCTGAGGACACTTGAAGAAGTAATGGAACAACTATCCAAGGAATCAAACACAAGAAAAGAGTTTTTCGATCTTATTTCATCTTTCTCTTGTAAATATTTTGTTCTTGTGAGCTTAATTCTTGTAAACACCTACCTTAGAGAGGTTTTCTTGTTTACATTTCCTTTCATTGTAAAGGGGTTTTGGTTCTAGCTTAGCCTGCTAAAAGTTAGGGAAATGTTCTAGTTTAGCCCGTGAAAAACTAGGGAGTTTGTAAAGGTTATCTCTTTGTCTTGTAAAAAGAAAGAAAAAATTAGTAAATTTGTTAGAAAATCCTTGGTGAGGAGCTAAGATAGTGGATGTAGACTTGGTTGAGAAGTCAAACCACTATAAATCGTTGTGCAATTTTCTATCTTTTAATCTCCTTACTCCCTAAATACAAGAACCAACTCGACCCCTCTTGGTGAACCCTTTCGGTTGTCGATTTGAGCTTCTGCAAATCCTAACACTCTTGGTTTCGAGGCGCCTGCCATGGAAGGCAAATATGGAGACTTAAAAAGTTTATTTATGACCTCAAGCAAGCTCATAAATAGTGGTATGAGAAATTTCAAAAAACTATTCTTAGTTTTAGTTTTGTTGTGAATGGTTTAGATGCATATGTGTATTTGAGGATGTTTGGTATTGATTGCATCATCATAAGTTTATAAGTTGATGACATGTTGATTTTCAGTAACAAAATTGAGTCCATTAACAAAACAAAAGATTTCTTGTCCACTAAGTTTGAGATAACGGATTTAGGAGAAATCGATGTAATCTTAGGAGTCAAAGTTACCAAAAATGAAAAGGGATTTTCTTCAAGTCAAGCACATCATATTGAGAAAGCGTTGAAGAAATTTGACAAATTTGATGTTGTCATTGTTTGAACCCCTTTATGACCCTATCATACAACTCTTTAAAAATAAAAGTTGCAATATTTCCCAAACTGAATATGCTAAAGTGATCGGGAGCCTAATGTTTCTAATTGGCAATAATCGGTCTGACATTGCCTATGTTGTGAGCAGACTTAATACATATACCCATAATCCAAGTAGTGAGCACTAGTTTGCTCTTAGACGCTTACTCAAGTATCTTAAGGGTACAATGGATTGGAAAATTGAGTTTGTTGGCTATCATGCGGTACTTGAAGGATATTGTGAGGCCAACTAGGTTTCCGACAATGATGATGTAAGTTCTACGAGTGAGTATGTTTTTACTTTAGGTGGAGCAACAATCTTGTGGAAATTTGCAAAGAAAACTTGTATTGCTCGTTCCACTATGGAGTCAGAGTTTATAGCTCTTGAATTAGCTGGACTAGAAATCGAGCGGCTCATAAATTTATTAGTTAAAATTCCGTTGTGGGGAAGACCAACTCCTCCTATTTCCTTATTATGTGATTTGCAAGCTGCGATATATGTGGTGAAGAACTAAGCTTACAATGGTAAGAAAAGACACATTTGTATAATGCATGAATCTGCTAGATACTTGATAAGGAATAAATTAATCTCCTTAGAGTATATGAAGTCGGAAAGGAACCTAGCAGATCCGCTTACCAAAGGGTAAAGTAGGAAGTTGGTCCTAGATTCGTCGAGAGGGATGGGTTTAAAGCCCAATGGTTGAGGAATTCGTGGTGGATAACCAAGTTAGTTATCTAATTTCAATGTGGTCAAATAAAACCATGAAAAACTCATAGTGTATATTTCTCCCTGCCAATCCCTATGACGAATAATGTACACGCCCACGTTGAACTTAATTGCTCTTAATAAATTCATAACCCAGGTTTTGGGTGGTCTTAGTGAGAAAAACTTTATGAATTTACCAATTTTTACTGAATATCTATTTTTAATAAGTTCATAACCCAGAGTTGAGTGAGTAGTCCTAATTGAGAAGAACAAAATAAATTACCGCTATAAAAGGTTGAGTTTTATGAAAAACTCTTAATGAATTCAAATCCAAAGTTTGGATGGTCCTAATGAGAAGGACATATTGAATTCACTTACTAAAGAGGTTGAATATTTATTCTTGATGGCTTCTTATCCTAGAGTTTGGGTTGTTCATTTATAATGAACTTGAAGAAAGTTATCATACCCTTTGTGAGGTTGAGCTATTGTATAAGCTCTTAATTATTTCATAGCCCTCTTAAGGGTGGTTTATGTCGAGATAAACCTAATGAAATAACCTATGTAAGTGAAAAGGGTTAGCCACATTCTATGAAAACATTGGGCTATTTTTCTAGCACATTTACTAGAATCCTAAGGTAAGATGACCAAATATATACTTTTGTATATATATTTTACACATTAAGGACTCATGTGGATGAAGGGGTTAGTTGTGTGTTATGAGTTTACCCATATCTTAGAAAGTTCAAGAGTAGTTTCACTTATCTAAGAGAATGATTGCTTATCATCACTATGTACTAGTTCAAGATACATTCACTAGTGCTTAAGCAACTAATCTCACTATTACTCTTCTGGAAAGATTGTTTTTGAGTTTCAGAAGAATCTTTTCGCATTAGTAGGGGAATGTTAGTAATGTCAAATCCCACATTGAGTGAGTAAATATAATGGTATTGGATATTTAAGGTTTACATTCTTCACTCCCTTGTTGAGTGATAGAGAACAAGAGAGGCTTCTCGCGCACCGTCGTCATCCGTCTGTCTCGGCTTGTACTTGTGGTCGTGCTCATGTTCGTGATCTTGCTCATGGTCGTGGTCAAGGCTCATGGAAATACGTGTCTTCGACACGTCCTCGCGGATTTTATCTTTTTAGAGAAAATTTGTAAGGATTTTTCACAGAACAAAAGAAATGATTGTGAATGAACATTTCTTCTGATATTTATAGGGTGCCAAAGAGGTATGTTTGAATTCTATAATTTCAGAGGGTAACATCTGATTAAATGATTATATGTATTGATTTATAAAATAATAATTCAAAAGGTCAGTTTTTAATATTACTTAGAGAAACGTTTGGATGAACTTGGACTATTTCACAGCCTTGTTCAAGATAAGGAATAAGTTGTTAATGGGTCAGATACAAGAGTTATACAAATTTATTTTTTGGAGTTACAAATGGGTTGGATTTTACATAATGATTTTGGACGTGCTGAGGGCCTGGTTCATTATGTTATTTCAGCAGTTTCATATGATTAATATCAGGAGTTACAAAGGTTTAAATTTCTGGAATTAAATCAAAATTTTAATTCTTGGACGTTTTTACCCTAGACGCATCCTATAAATAGAGATATCATTTCTCTTTCAACTCATCCACAATTCACTCAAACATCTTAAACTCTCTCAGAGCTTTCTAAGCTTTTGTGTCTTTCCGACGATTAGAGGAGTAATACCACCAGCAGTCCACTTTGGTTCCAGGTGTATAGAATTTGGAGCGACCGTTCTAACCTCGGGGGACGATACACCCATTGGATTGATTATAAACATCGAGGTAAATTCGCTTTTAAGGTAGTGGATTTTACCATGACATGGTTTCAGTTAATCAAACATTTATTTTTATTTAATTTCCTGTCAGTGCTAAAGGTGTTATTTTGCAGTCAACTTTACCAACAACCTAATGAGCAAGAAAGTGAACAGTTGAGGCAATGACATAAAAGACGGATTACTGCGATCTCTCGGAGCATCAAATATAGAAGATAAAAATATGAAGAATATCTAAAATAGATTAATGAAAAATCAATATCTCCTTAACTGCAGTCACATCCGACAACCAACATGTAATCACCATTTTTTTACTTAAATACATATATAATAATAATAATAATACAAAAAGAAGAAAAAAGAATAATATCAAACAAGGCACACTATGCCTTGCTATTGTAGCCCTGCTGCCCCGTCCACCATACCTTGTCATCAGCTCCATGCACGCCAGCAACAGTTGTACCAAACCAACAATTTTTTTTATTTTTGGGCATTTAATATGGGATATATATAAACCCATCAAAAATTGTAACACGAAGATCTGATTCATTCTCAAGAATTTATGACAAAAAAACCAATCCATATTCAAGATACAAAGTGAATAGAAGCAAAGATTTTGAAGGTTGTTTTTTTAATGTCCATTTCCTTTTTGTTTCAGGGGTTTTGGGTATCCAAAACAACAAATAAGAAGAGGAGGGGCTGAGTCGGTTTACCTTAGTCGATCGAGATTATCGTCGGTTGTAGTCGAGGAGTTAGGGTTCGGTCGAGTGGCTAGGGGAAATATTTAGGTTCTAGGCTTCATTTTTTTATGTTTGAGGGAGAAAATAAGGCGTTTAGGGGAGGTTTAGGCTAGTTTTAGTCTCCTCGACCATCATTAGTGGTTGTAGAGGGGATAATCAGCCTTAAAACTTATGGCCAACATCGATTTGGCTCTTTTGGGGGGATTTTGACCGTGAGAATGGAAAGATAAGAGTATAAAGGTGGCTGATTTGGGTGGCACTTCGACTTCCATGCTTCGGCCACCATTTAGAGAGGAAGAGTGTTGCATTAGCTCGACCATCAATGCGATTTTATGGCCTTGAAACTTTTGGCCAACGTAGGTTCGGTGTAGAGAGGGTTGAGAGCAAGTTAGAAGTTTAGTTTAAGGTTTGAGTATATTTTTCCTGATGTGAGAAGGGGATATTTTGTGTTAAAAAAGGGGTAAGCACGTCTAGGCCCCCTCATTTTAGAACTCTTTTCATTCTGGCCACCTATTTTAGGGGTAAATCATGTGCATATCCTCCTTTTTTTAGCGCGTTTTACATTATGGTCACCATCTTTTTATTTTTTGTTTTATTGCATTTCTAACCCTCTAACCGCTAATTGGTTATTTATTTATTTTATGTTCGAATCATAGTACAACCTTGCGACGACCCGCCCGGGGTACGACTCAAATTATTTACCGTTTTTTATTGCTCTTTTATTTTTTGTTATTTAAATTTTATGCACATTTAATTTTCTACCCTTTACTTTTTATTTATTTAATTTCATTCCTCTAATTTCATTACTTTAATTTTCTGTTTTTATTTTTGTCCTTTTTTTCAAAACTTTAATTTTAGCCCTTTGATTTTGCACTTTATTTTTTTATTTTATGTTAGTCCCAAGAATATATATATATGCATGTTTCATTTTATCACATTGAATGCCTTATTTTGTTATCTTGCATTTTGGTCCTTATGTTTATTTATGATTTTATTTTATTTAAGCACTTATATTTGTGATACTTATTTTTGGTCTTTGCTTTTTATTGTGTATATATTTTTTGCCATTAACGTTCAAACCTTTATCATCTAGTATGATTAATTAAATTTATCAAAATATTTGTTCACTTTATCTAATATATTTAAGCTCTAAAATATGTTTATCCATGCCTACTTTAGCTATATTAACAATTAGATAGATTGTAATATAATATTTAATTCTAAGATTTAATTTTGTTTGTGCTTTTAGATCAAGATATTTTGAATATATATGAAAACCTCATAAGCATAACTCGACCAATTTTATAATTGGATTTAAGGTATTATTTATTTATTTTAAAATATTAAGAAATGACAGTTTTAAAGTAACTATATATCATATTCCAATATTTTAAAATAAATAAAGACCCTACTAGAAGAACCTAAAAATCGAGTATGCTTAAAATTAATCAAGACTAAAGGGAAAATGAAGTGTTCTTTTATTTAAATTTGTCAGGACAATTCGCCTAATTTTTATTAGGGATTTGATCTCAATCTTTTTAAATAATTGAACATCCCTTATCTTTTCGAATTAAATATATAGTTTGGATTAATTGGCTTAATTTCTTATTTTGATCGAATCAAATTATTTAATCTTGAATTCTTGGGAGAAATTATTATATTCTTTTTATTTCAGTTGCAAAGAGAAATATTCATCCTAAAGTATTTTAGAGATTATTTTCTCTTCGATGGGAAATATTGGAATATTTTCTATTTCTTCTTAGAATTTTTCGTTAAATAAAAATTGTATGGTTGACTATGGAATAATAGGATCGTAACTTAAATTTACATTCGAATTCTTAGATTTTCACTATTAGAGACAATTTATAATCAATGTGGTACCAATTTTGGGCGTTGTGTGGGTGCTTATCCTTCCTCACGCGTAATTGACCCCGAACCTTTTTTATTCAAAAAATAAATTTATGGTTACATGTAGACTTGTTTATCTTTTAAAATGATGTTTTCTTAAAAACTCTTTTAAAAGAAAATTATTAGGTATTCGACCTACCTAACTCAAAAGGTCGATGGCGATTCCAAAACATTTCTTCACAAAATCGAATTTTTCGCAAATAAGTCGAGACTCGTTCCGAGCTTAAAGGATGGTTACACAAGGCAATGCTCACTTATTAGAGAGTCAATAGTATATCTTCTGCAAGTATGCTCAGGGGTGACTACTAGTGATTCCCGAAATAGGCTGACATATTTTTTAAGACCGCATAATGATTTCTAAAATATAGATGCAATGTCCAGTTATTGGGCACAATAGTTGATCTCCCGCATTTTTGCTATGGGCGAATGCTATTGGCTTTAATAAACGAATACTCTTTTCAACTTTGCATTCGTAATGTTTTTAAAATTAGATAAAGTTCGAACTCAAAATTTTCAATTCTAAATATAGGGTAATCAACTAGGTACAATATTTTTGGCGTTTTGGGTGTGCTACTTCTTCCCCACGTGTAACTGACTCATGAACCTATTTTCTAGTTTTAATAGACCCTAAACTTAATATTTTGATAAAAATAAAATGTTTTATTAAAAAACATCTGGTTTTTATGGTGTCTCGATCGCACTTTAAAATGATTGATATCGACTTCTCACATTTCAAAATCTTTTCAAAAAAAAAAAACTTCCAAGTCGTACGTGTTGTCGAAAACGGGTAAAGAAAACGAAAGAACACGGGAATTTTACGAGGTTCGGCAATGTGCTTACGTCCTCGGTGCCTAGGCGGCGCTAGAAGTTTTATTCAATGATCTTTTTTTTAGGTCTAGGTTACATCTCTATTTATAATAGAAAACCCTGGTACATAATTACAAAATCAACCCTGTACCGTACCGCGGGGCTGCGCCCCCACACCCCCAACCCACATAATTCGTAACCCCACAACGAGACTTTTTATGAGCCATACATAACAAATCTCCACCTTGGCGAATATCCTGCCCCTTGGAAACTTCAATGTGGGTTGGGTTACCTTGCTTCTTTAACAACTCGAAACATTCAACAAGTCCAAGCAATGCTTGAACTTGTCTGTCGTAACTGGCTTGGTGAACATATCAGCGGCATTCTCATCAGTATGTACCTTCTGAAACAAAACCTCTCCAGATGCAACCAACTCTCTGATCTTGTGGAACCTTACATCAATATGTTTAGTTCTAGCACGATACACCTGATTCTTAGCCAAGTGAATAGCACTTTGATTATCACAAAGCAACTGAACTCCACCTTGTTGAACACCCAACTCCTTCACTAAACCAGTAAGCCATAAAGCTTCTTTTGCAGCTTCAGCCGCTGCCATGTATTCAGCTTCAGTTGTAGATAGTGCCACGACAGATTGAACAGTAGACTTCCAGCAAATAGGCCCTCCACCAAGAGTAAACACATACCCTGTCGTAGATCTTCTATTATCCAAGTCACCTGCATAATCTGAATCACATATCCTACAACCAAAGGATTATCCCGCTGACTCCCAAAAACAATTCCATGTCCCACAGTACCCTTTAAGTACCGAAAGATCCACTTGACTGCATCTCAATGTTGCTTACCAGGTTTAGACATGTACTTACAAACTTGACTAACAGCATGAGCTAAATCAGGACGAGTACATACCATCGCATACATCAAGCAGCCAACAGCATTAGAATACGGAACCTTTGCCATATTTTCAGCTTCCTTATCTGTCTTAGGGCACTGTTCTGATGAGAGCTTAAAGTGATTCGCCAATGGAGTGCTAACTGGTTTCGCGCTGCTCATCGCAAACCTTTCTAGCATTTTTTCAACATAACCCCGTTGAGATAGCCGCAGTTTCCTTGAGTCTCCGTCCCTGCAAATTTCCATTCCAAGAATTTTCTTTGCAGCACCTAAATCTTTCATATCAAATTCCTGACTCAATAAAGTTTTCAAACCGATAACATCATCCATGTTCTTCGCAGCAATCAACATATCATCAACATACAGTAATAGAAAAATAAAAGAACCATCATCAAGGCTCTTAACATAGACAACAATCATACTCACATCGGTTGTAGCCAATCTTGATCATATAGGAGTCAAACCGTTTATACCACTGTCTCGGAGACTGTTTTAACCCGTACAAAGATTTCTTCAATCTGCAAACTAAATGCTCGTTTCCAGGTTGAGTGAAACCTTCAGGTTGCCGCATGTAGATCTGCTCCTCTAAATCACCATGCAAAAAAGTAGTTTTAACATCCATCTGCTCTAAATGCAAATCCCAACTAGCCACCAATGCAAGTACTGCTCGGATTGAAGTGTGCCTGACCACAGGAGAAAGATTTCATCATAATCACTCCTTTCTGCTGTGAAAAACCCTTCGCTACCAAACGAGCCTTGAACTTCTCCCCCTCTTTTTCTGTTACTGCTGGTTTCTTCTTACACCCATTTGCAACCAATCGGCTTCTTACCCTCAGGAAGGGGAACTAACTCCCATGTGCGATTGTGATTCAAAGACTCCATCTCCTCACCATGGCTGCCATCCACTTGTCGTTTTCCTGACTAGTAACGGCATCATGAAAAGTAACTGGATCATCACTGCTAACAGTAAGTGCAAAAGATACCAAGTCTTCAAACCCAATCTGTTCGAGGCTTTATATTCGTCCGTCTCACCCTGTCTCTGGCGAGACTATAATCCTGCAAATCATCCGTAGTGGAACCACCAGAAGTCGATTGAGAAGTTTCTGGTTTCTCAACTGGAAACTGCTCGAAATCTACCACTGTCGTGTCTTGCTTCTGCTGCAACATAGACTGTTCATCAAAAACGACATCTCTACTAATCACAACTTTCTTCGCAACTGGATCCCAGAACTTGAATCCTTTGACACCTTTCTTGTAACCCAGAAAAATGCACTCCTTCGATTTTGCATCAAGTTTGGATCTCTCATCAGCAGGTACATGCACATAAGCAGGACAACCAAAATCCGTAAGTTATCAAACTACATCATGACCAGTCCATACCTCTTCTGCAACTTTCCCAGCCAGCGATGCCCTTGGCGATCTGTTGATAAGGTAACACCCATGTTAACAGCCTCAGCCCAGAAGTGTTTGGGAAGCCCCGCATTCACCGCAACATCTGGCTCTTTCATTCAACGACCTGTTCATTCGTTCCGCAACACCATTCTGTTGTGGTGTCTTGCGCACTGTAAAATGCCTCTGAATCCCATGCTCCTTACAGAATTGTAGGAACTGTGAATCTGTGTACTCCGTACCATTATCAGACCGCAAACACTTGATTTTTCGTCCTGTTTGGTTTTCTACCTCAGCTTTCCACAACTTGAACTTCTCAAAAACTTCAGATTTCTGTTTCAAAAAATACACCCAAACTTTCCGTGAAAATCATCAATAAAAGTAACATAGTACCTAGA